>NC_092111.1:46185120-46485120 GCF_045679555.1 Salvelinus alpinus | reverse complement strand
ACTAATAATCACTAATAGTTACGTTTCAGGGTGGAATTCTTTAATCATTACCTTTAAGCATATAAATTCCCTTATCAATAACTACAAACCAGATCTACAACTACAAACCAGATCTACAACTACAGTCAGATCTACAACTATAGTCAGATCTACAACCTACACTACCTGGATATAACAACATGGATATATTTATTATCTGATAGGAAACAACATGGATATATTTATTATCTGATAGGAAACAACATGGATATATTTATTATCTGATAGGAAACAACATGGATATATTTATTGTCTGATAGGAAACAACATGGATATATTTATTATCTGATAGGAAATAACATGGATATATTTATTATCTGATAGGAAACAACATGGATATATTTATTATCTGATAGGAAACAACATGGATATATTTATTATCTGATAGGAAACAACATGGATATATTTATTATCTGATAGGAAACAACATGGATATATTTATTATCTGATAGGAAACAACATGGATATATTTATTATCTGATAGGAAACAACATGGATATATTTATTATCTGATAGGAAACAACATGGATATATTTATTATCTGATAGGAAACAACATGGATATATTTATTATCTGATAGGAAATAACATGGATATATTTATTATCTGATAGGAAACAACATGGATATATTTATTATCTGATAGGAAACAACAAGGATATATTTATTATCTGATAGGAAACAACATGGATATATTTATTATCTGATAGGAAACAGCATGGATAGATTTATTATCTGATAGGAAACAACATGGATATATTTATTATCTGATAGGAAACAGCATGGATATATTTATTATCTGATAGGAAACAGCATGGATATATTTATTATCTGATAGGAAACAACATGGATATATTTATTATCTGATAGGAAACAACATGGATATATTTATTATCTGATAGGAAACAGCATGGACCCTTGTAAGCAAGCCTCGCAAACCAGCCAGTAAGATTCCATGTTGAGTAAGGCAAGGCAAGACAAAACAAAAACCCCAAAACGAATTGGTTTACAATGAAGTGGCAAGGGGAATCACCCATAATAACTCTGATACACTAACAAAATCAATGGGGGTCTTCCAGACAGTATTTCGACCATGATTACTTCAAGGCCGCAAGACTAACTTACAATCTGACATAACAAGAGAAAAACTAATGACGCACAACCAAACTTCGAAATTACAGCTTCTGTATTCTACTATTCTAACTCTCAACAGTAATTTGAGACCCCGACGGAGTCCACACCCCAAAAATGTTTTTAATTATTTTTTTAGTCCGAGGTCCTACGAAAGGGGGGCAAAAAATACCAGTTGCCCATCCTTGATCTATCCCCATCCTAGTACTCTGAACTCATCTATAGAATCAGAATCCTTTTCCTATAGCTCTGAACTCATCTACAGAATCAGAATGCTGTCCTTATCCTTTAGCTCTGAACTCATCTACAGAATCAGAATGCTGTCCTTATCCTATAGCTGTATTTTCATTTATAGAATCAGACTCCTTATCCTATAGCTGTATTTTCATTTATAGAATCAGAATCCTTATCCTATAGCTGTATTTTCATCTATATAATCAGAATCCTTTTCCTATAGCTGTATTTTCACCTGCATCCCAAATAGCACCCTATTCCCTATGGCACTACTACTACACTATGAGCCCTGGTCAAAAGTAGTCCACTATATACAGTCAGGTCCATACATATTTGGACATTGACCAAGTTATTATTATTTTAGCTATCTACCACAGCATATTGGAGTTGAAGTTATAACTCGAATATGAGCTAGTAGTATAGACTTTCAGCTTTAATTTGAGGGTATTTACATCCATATCGTGTGAACGGTGTAGACCCTGGTTCAATTCCAGGCTGTATCACAACCGGCCGTGATTGGGAGCTCATAGGGCGGCGCACAATTGGCCCAGATTCGCCCGGGGTAGGCCGTCATTGTAAATAAGAATTAGTTCTTAACTGACTTGCCTAGTTAAATAAAGGTTAAATAAAATACAAATTAGAGTAAGACGTCAGCTACTAGGCAGCTAGTTGTAGTCAGAGCTGCACTCCAACACTGTTTATACTGGTTGGTTACCAAGAGCTGCACTCCAACACTGTTTATACTGGTTGGTTACCAAGAGCTGCACCCCAACACTGTTTATACTGGTTGGTTACCAAGAGCTGTACCCCAACACTGTTTATACTGGTTGGTTACCAAGAGCTGCACCCCAACACTGTTTATACTGGTTGGTTACCAAGAGCTGTACCCCAACACTGTTTATACTGGTTGGTTACCAAGAGCTGCACTCCAACACTGTTTATACTGGTTGGTTACCAAGAGCTGTACCCCAACACTGTTTATACTGGTTGGTTACCAAGAGCTGTACCCCAACACTGTTTATACTGGTTGGTTACCAAGAGCTGCACTCCAACACTGTTTATACTGGTTGGTTACCAAGAGCTGCACCCCAACACTGTTTATAATGGTTGGTTACCAAGAGCTGTACCCCAACACTGTTTATACTGGTTGGTTACCAAGAGCTGCACCCCAACACTGTTTATACTGGTTGGTTACCAAGAGCTGTACCCCAACACTGTTTATACTGGTTGGTTACCAAGAGCTGCACCCCAACACTGTTTATACTGGTTGGTTACCAAGAGCTGTACCCCAACACTGTTTATACTGGTTGGTTACCAAGAGCTGCACTCCAACACTGTTTATACTGGTTGGTTACCAAGAGCTGTACCCCAACACTGTTTATACTGGTTGGTTACCAAGAGCTGTACCCCAACACTGTTTATACTGGTTGGTTACCAAGAGCTGTACTCCAACACTGTTTATACTGGTTGGTTACCAAGAGCTGTACCCCAACACTGTTTATACTGGTTGGTTACCAAGAGCTGCACCCCAACACTGTTTATACTGGTTGGTTACCAAGAGCTGCACTCCAACACTGTTTATACTGGTTGGTTACCAAGAGCTGTACCCCAACACTGTTTATACTGGTTGGTTACCAAGAGCTGTACCCCAACACTGTTTATACTGGTTGGTTACCAAGAGCTGCACTCCAACACTGTTTATACTGGTTGGTTACCAAGAGCTGTACCCCAACACTGTTTATACTGGTTGGTTACCAAGAGCTGCACCCCAACACTGTTTATACTGGTTGGTTACCAAGAGCTGCACTCCAACACTGTTTATACTGGTTGGTTACCAAGAGCTGCACCCCAACACTGTTTATAATGGTTGGTTACCAAGAGCTGCACCCCAACACTGTTTATACTGGTTGGTTACCAAGAGCTGCACCCCAACACTGTTTATACTGGTTGGTTACCAAGAGCTGCACCCCAACACTGTTTATACTGGTTGGTTACCAAGAGCTGCACCCCAACACTGTTTATACTGGTTGGTTACCAAGTGACTTGAGGCCTATGGCACCCTATTCCCTATATAGTGAACTACTGTTGACCAGCGCCCATATGGTTCTGGTCAAAAGTAGTGCACTATAGTGAGTCATTGGGATGCAGCAAGTGAGTTGCGGTGCTTTTGCTCATCTTTGAGCTCTGCGTCTTCTCACACTGAAAGCCTGTGGCAAGGTTGACTGCCAGTCCAGCATTTCAGACAGTTGATTTATGTCATGAATTTATACAGTATGCAAGTTGGAATATCTATGTGGTCAAATGCAAAAACATTGTCATATCAGACCAACTGGAGGTTATTTATTTATATCTCATACGTTTGATAACGTTTAAACATTTGTCAATTAGACTTTGTTGAACCAGTTTCATGTGGACATGTGTGATAGTTTGACATTAGTAGCCACCAGCCAGACCGTTTATATGACCATTATGCTCGACGTTAGAAAGAATTATAGACATTTACTTTACAAGGTCGAGTAGACATTACTGGAAGGGAGCCAACCGTATGATTTTCTTAATTGACACAAAAACATTTACATTGAGTTTGATGCAAAAATAATTGTATCAGTGTTCACTTCAACTGCCGTCCCTCATCGACCATTCATCATCCGTTGGTCACGTCTTGGACGGAAGTGACGAATTTAGCCAAAAAGGTGACGAAAATACAACAAGGAAGTGAATATTTATCAAAAAGGAAAATAGGAAACGTTTGAAATATCAAGTTTAATTTGTCGATTTTTTATGTTTAGGAAATATAGTTATCTTGGACTATAGTTATCGTATCGTGGATCCACATTCACTCAAGCAATGAACACAGACGTTGAATTCCACATTAGGCAGAATTATCCGTGGAACAAGCTACCAGCAAATGTCAAACAGGTATGTGATATTGCTAACAGGTTTTACCACAGCTGGCTAGCTACATCTGTCCGTTAACGTTCTCCGTGCGTTTATAAATAGCTGATCAGTCTCCGGCGCATCTGCAACAACAGTGTCAATAACCTGAAAGCATCACTAAAGCACAGCTCCATTAGCTAGGTAGCTGGCTAGCCCAATAACGTTATTCCTTCGTCCAAGGACCTTATATGTTCTGTTTAAAGGGCTAATTGGTTCTGGAAGCCAAAACAGCCAAATACTCCATCTAAAAGTGAATCAGTTGCGGTATGGTTCTAGAAACATAAATCCCTCTACTTTCATATCACATCAAAATAATTTCACAAATGTAAACTACACTTACTGTATGTACACAGTTTTAACTCCATTGCAGCAGACAGTATTTTTAGTGCCAACATGTTTGTAGCCTATGTTTTCCGTTTACACACAGGCGTTCAGAGATGCTTCTACACCTGCATTGCTTGTTGTTTGGGGTTTTAGACTGGGTTTCTGTACAGCACTTTGTGACATCGGCTGATGTAAAAAGAGTTTTATAAATACATTTGATTGATTGAGCTAATAGGGTTGCCTAGGTTACTTTCTAAATGTAATCCGGTACGGTTACTAGTTACCTGTCCAAAATTGTAATCAGTAACGTAATTTTTGGATTGCCCAAACTCAGTAACATAATCTGATTACATTCAATTACTTTTAGATTACTTTCCTCTTAAGAGGCATTAGAAGAAGACATAAACGTAAGTTACCAACTGAACTACATCTATAGCAGGATAAATCAATGTTAAAGTTTACATAGCTGGCCATATATGGATGTTTACATTTTACTTTATGGGTTGGTTATGTAGGCTTCTTCTAACTCATCGCTTTCTACTACATATAGTAATATGATTAAAATATATCTTTACATTTAATATATATAATTTATAAGTCCAAAAATGGACGTAGCAACTACAGATTGTCCCTTTATATCTATCAAAAGTGGGTGGGTTTGAGCATGTCTCCATTAGGCCTATGGATAAAGAATGTTGTCAGCATGAATTAGATTGAGCAATAAAAGCCCCACTTTTATTCCATAGGCTGGTGTCCACATTATGCAGGTGTTGCAAGAGCACATGTTTCACTGTTGGTCCACTGGTTTAAAAAATAATACAAATAAATTAATCTTCGAAGTAATCATCTTGTTTTAAAAAAAAGTATCTGTAATCTGATTACAATATTTTTGCTGGTAATGGATTACAGTTACAGATTTTTTAGTAATCCGTTACTCCCCAACCCTGCTAATTAGCACAGGTAGTCCACTCTGTCTTCCGTCAGTTTTTTCTGTTAAACGCGATGTTACATGGAAATAGGTCCGTGTGGGAACATTAATCCTATGGAGTGGAGTAACTACTAAACAGAATAATAAACGCAACATGATGAGGTCCTGGGCTCACGTGGTCTGAGGTTGTGAGGCCAGTTGGTAATGCCAAATTCTGTAAAACAACAGGTGGCTTATGGTAGAGAAATTAACATTTACCTTCTCTGGCAACAGCTCTGGTGGACATTCCTGCAGTCAGCATGCCAACAGCACGCTCCCTCATAACTTGAGACATCTGTGGTATAATACTTACTGTATGCAATCATGCTTACTGGGTTACTGTATGTTACTGTATATTGATTCACCTCAATGTCCTGTTTTCATTTACAGAGTGTTGGGAACTCGCAGCGTGAATATGAGAAACATGTGCAGTTGTACAGTATCCGCAACCAGCTAAGGTTCCGCAATAACCTAGGTGAGTCACCATGGGAGGAGTCACCGTGGGAGGAGTCACCGTGGGAGGAGTCACCGTGGGAGGGGGCAGCGTGGGAGGAGTCAGCGTGGGAGGAGTCAGCGTGGGAGGAGTCAGCGTGGGAGGGGGCAGCGTGGGAGGAGTCAGCGTGGGAGGAGTCAGTGTGGGAGGAGTCAGCGTGGGAGGGGTCAGCATGGAAATCTCAGGCTTGTCAGAATAACGATGCTGTATGATGACTATATAATGACTACGATGACTATAATATCCACCCCATTTTTCAGGGTGAGCACAGGCTCGTATCTCATACACTTA
Source organism: Salvelinus alpinus (assembly GCF_045679555.1). NCBI lineage: Eukaryota > Metazoa > Chordata > Actinopteri > Salmoniformes > Salmonidae > Salvelinus > Salvelinus alpinus. Next base: position 46,478,706 of record NC_092111.1, on the reverse strand, counting down.
TATCCATTCAATTATAACCAATCATAAATCATTTATGGCTCGGTATAAATGCATTATTCTGAAATCATCTGTTATTGTCTGGTAGGCCTAACGGTCCATAGACCCAGGCCTCAAATCAAAGTTTATTGGTCGCGTACACAGTTTTGGAATTGTTATCGCAGGAGCATCGACATTCTTGTGTTTCTAGCTGCAACAGTGCAGTAATACCTAGCAATAACAAAAATACAATACACACATAATCCAGAATATAAAAAATAAATTAAGAAATATAACGAGCATTGTCAGAGACAGGAATATAAATATATTCAATGCATTAGGAAACTATTCAGACCCCTTGACTTTGTCCACATTTTATTACGTTACAGCATTATTCTAAAATTGATTAAATGGTTTTTTCCCTCATCAATCTACACACAATAACCCATAATGACAAAGCAAAAACAGTTTTTTTAGACATTTCTGCTTCTGTATATATAAAAAAATACAAATTATATAAGTATTCAGACCCTTTACTCAGTACTTTGTAGAAGCACCTTTGGCAGTGATTACAGCATTGAATCTTCTTGGGTATGACGCCACAAGCTTGGCACACCTGTATTTGGGGAGTTTCTCCCATTCTTCTCTGCAGATCCTCTCACGCTCTGTCAGGTTGGATGAGGAGCGTCGCTGCACAGCTAATTAGGTCTCTCCAGAGATGTTCGGTCATGTTCAAGTCTGTGGTCTGGCTGGGCCACTCAACGACATTCAGAGACTGTGCCAAGCTTGTAGCGTCATCCCTAAGAGGACTCAAGGCTGTAATCGCTGCCAAATGTGCTTCAACAAAGTACTGTGTAAAGGGACTTAATACTTATGTAAATGTCTTATTTCCATTTTTTATTTATTTTTATAACTTAGCAAAAATTTCTAGAAACCAGTTTTTGCTTTGTCATTATGGGGAATTGTGTGTAAATTGATGAGGGAATAATTTTTTTTTATTTTTATAATAAGGCTGTAACGTAACAAAATGTGGAAAAAGTCAAGGGGTCTGAATACTTTCCGAATGCCCTGTATATAAATATAATCCTGTGCATAGACAGTAAATAGATAGAACAGGTGTGTACAGCAGTAGTTATATAGGATGAGCCTTGACTAGAATACAGTATATACATATGAAGTGGACAGTAGTAGTTATATAGGATGAGCCTTGACTAGAATACAGTATATACATATGAAGTGGACAGCAGTAGTTATATAGGATGAGCCTTGACTAGAATACAGTATATACATATGAAGTGGACAGCAGTAGTTATATAGGATGAGCCTTGACTAGAATACAGTATATACATATGAAGTGGACAGCAGTAGTTATATAGGATGAACCAGGACTAGAATACAGTATTATACATATGAAGTGGACAGCAGTAGTTATATAGGATGAACCAGGACTAGAATACAGTATTATACATATGAAGTGGACAGCAGTAGTTATATAGGATGAACCAGGACTAGAATACAGTATTATACATATGAAGTGGACAGCAGTAGTTATATAGGATGAACCAGGACTAGAATACAGTATTATACATATGAAGTGGACAGCAGTAGTTATATAGGATGAACCAGGACTAGAATACAGTATTATACATATGAAGTGGACAGCAGTAGTTATATAGGATGAACCAGGACTAGAATACAGTATTATACATATGAAGTGGACAGCAGTAGTTATATAGGATGAGCCTTGACTAGAATACAGTATTATATATATGAAGTGGACAGCAGTAGTTATATAGGATGAACCAGGACTAGAATACAGTATTATACATATGAAGTGGACAGCAGTAGTTATATAGGATGAACCAGGACTAGAATACAGTATTATACATATGAAGTGGACAGCAGTAGTTATATAGGATGAGCCTTGACTAGAATACAGTATTATACATATGAAGTGGACAGCAGTAGTTATATAGGATGAACCAGGACTAGAATACAGTATTATACATATGAAGTGGACAGTAGTAGTTATATAGGATGAACCAGGACTAGAATACAGTATTATACATATGAAGTGGACAGTAGTAGTTATATAGGATGAACCAGGACAAGAATACAGTATGAAGTGGACAGCAGTAGTTATATAGGATGAGCCTTGACTAGAATACAGTATATACATATGAAGTGGACAGCAGTAGTTATATAGAATGAGCCTTGACTAGAATACAGTATTATACATATGAAGTGGACAGCAGTAGTTATATAGGATGAGCCTTGACTAGAATACAGTATTATACATATGAAGTGGACAGCAGTAGTTATATAGGATGAGCCTTGACTAGAATACAGTATTATACATATGAAGTGGACAGCAGTAGTTATATAGGATGAACCAGGACTAGAATACAGTATTATACATATGAAGTGGACAGCAGTAGTTATATAGGATGAACCAGGACTAGAATACAGTATATACATATGAAGTGGACAGCAGTAGTTATATAGGATGAACCAGGACTAGAATACAGTATTATACATATGAAGTGGACAGCAGTAGTTATATAGGATGAGCCTTGACTAGAATACAGTATTATACATATGAAGTGGACAGTAGTAGTTATATAGGATGAACCAGGACAAGAATACAGTATGAAGTGGACAGCAGTAGTTATATAGGATGAACCAGGACTAGAATACAGTATTATACATATGAAGTGGACAGTAGTAGTTATATAGGATGAACCAGGACTAGAATACAGTATTATACATATGAAGTGGACAGCAGTAGTTATATAGGATGAGCCTTGACTAGAATACAGTATTATACATATGAAGTGGACAGTAGTAGTTATATAGGATGAACCAGGACTAGAATACAGTATTATACATATGAAGTGGACAGTAGTAGTTATATAGGATGAACCAGGACTAGAATACAGTATTATACATTTGAAGTGGACAGCAGTAGTTATATAGGATGAACCAGGACTAGAATACAGTATTATACATATGAAGTGGACAGCAGTAGTTATATAGGATGAACCAGGACTAGAATACAGTATTATACATATGAAGTGGACAGCAGTAGTTATATAGGATGAACCAGGACTAGAATACAGTATTATACATATGAAGTGGACAGCAGTAGTTATATAGGATGAACCAGGACTAGAATACAGTATTATACATATGAAGTGGACAGTAGTAGTTATATAGGATGAACCAGGACTAGAATACAGTATTATACATATGAAGTGGACAGTAGTAGTTATATAGGATGAACCAGGACTAGAATACAGTATTATACATATGAAGTGGACAGCAGTAGTTATATAGGATGAACCAGGACTAGAATACAGTATTATACATATGAAGTGGACAGCAGTAGTTATATAGGATGAACCAGGACTAGAATACAGTATTATACATATGAAGTGGACAGTAGTAGTTATATAGGATGAACCAGGACTAGAATACAGTATTATACATATGAAGTGGACAGTAGTAGTTATATAGGATGAACCAGGACTAGAATACAGTATATACATATGAAGTGGACAGCAGTAGTTATATAGGATGAACCAGGACTAGAATACAGTATTATACATATGAAGTGGACAGTAGTAGTTATATAGGATGAACCAGGACTAGAATACAGTATTATACATATGAAGTGGACAGCAGTAGTTATATAGGATGAACCAGGACTAGAATACAGTATTATACATATGAAGTGGACAGCAGTAGTTATATAGGATGAACCAGGACTAGAATACAGTATTATACATATGAAGTGGACAGCAGTAGTTATATAGGATGAACCAGGACTAGAATACAGTATTATACATATGAAGTGGACAGCAGTAGTTATATAGGATGAACCAGGACTAGAATACAGTATTATACATATGAAGTGGACAGCAGTAGTTATATAGGATGAACCAGGACTAGAATACAGTATTATACATATGAAGTGGACAGCAGTAGTTATATAGGATGAACCAGGACTAGAATACAGTATTATACATATGAAGTGGACAGCAGTAGTTATATAGGATGAACCAGGACTAGAATACAGTATTATACATATGAAGTGGACAGCAGTAGTTATATAGGATGAACCAGGACTAGAATACAGTATATACATATGAAGTGGACAGCAGTAGTTATATAGGATGAACCAGGACTAGAATACAGTATTATACATATGAAGTGGACAGCAGTAGTTATATAGGATGAACCAGGACTAGAATACAGTATTATACATATGAAGTGGACAGCAGTAGTTATATAGGATGAACCAGGACTAGAATACAGTATTATACATATGAAGTGGACAGCAGTAGTTATATAGGATGAACCAGGACTAGAATACAGTATTATACATATGAAGTGGACAGCAGTAGTTATATAGGATGAACCAGGACTAGAATACAGTATTATACATATGAAGTGGACAGCAGTAGTTATATAGGATGAACCAGGACTAGAATACAGTATATACATATGAAGTGGACAGCAGTAGTTATATAGGATGAACCAGGACTAGAATACAGTATTATACATATGAAGTGGACAGCAGTAGTTATATAGGATGAACCAGGACTAGAATACAGTATTATACATATGAAGTGGACAGCAGTAGTTATATAGGATGAACCAGGACTAGAATACAGTATATACATATGAAGTGGACAGCAGTAGTTATATAGGATGAACCAGGACTAGAATACAGTATTATACATATGAAGTGGACAGCAGTAGTTATATAGGATGAACCAGGACTAGAATACAGTATTATACATATGAAGTGGACAGCAGTAGTTATATAGGATGAACCAGGACTAGAATACAGTATTATACATATGAAGTGGACAGCAGTAGTTATATAGGATGAACCAGGACTAGAATACAGTATTATACATATGAAGTGGACAGCAGTAGTTATATAGGATGAACCAGGACTAGAATACAGTATTATACATATGAAGTGGACAGCAGTAGTTATATAGGATGAGCCTTGACTAGAATACAGTATTATACATATGAAGTGGACAGCAGTAGTTATATAGGATGAACCAGGACTAGAATACAGTATTATACATATGAAGTGGACAGCAGTAGTTATATAGGATGAACCAGGACTAGAATACAGTATATACATATGAAGTGGACAGCAGTAGTTATATAGGATGAACCAGGACTAGAATACAGTATATACATATGAAGTGGACAGCAGTAGTTATATAGGATGAACCAGGACTAGAATACAGTATATACATATGAAGTGGACAGCAGTAGTTATATAGGATGAACCAGGACTAGAATACAGTATTATACATATGAAGTGGACAGCAGTAGTTATATAGGATGAACCAGGACTAGAATACAGTATTATACATATGAAGTGGACAGCAGTAGTTATATAGGATGAACCAGGACTAGAATACAGTATTATACATATGAAGTGGACAGCAGTAGTTATATAGGATGAACCAGGACTAGAATACAGTATTATACATATGAAGTGGACAGCAGTAGTTATATAGGATGAACCAGGACTAGAATACAGTATATACATATGAAGTGGACAGCAGTAGTTATATAGGATGAACCAGGACTAGAATACAGTATTATACATATGAAGTGGACAGCAGTAGTTATATAGGATGAACCAGGACTAGAATACAGTATTATACATATGAAGTGGACAGCAGTAGTTATATAGGATGAACCAGGACTAGAATACAGTATTATACATATGAAGTGGACAGCAGTAGTTATATAGGATGAACCAGGACTAGAATACAGTATTATACATATGAAGTGGACAGCAGTAGTTATATAGGATGAACCAGGACTAGAATACAGTATTATACATATGAAGTGGACAGCAGTAGTTATATAGGATGAACCAGGACTAGAATACAGTATTATACATATGAAGTGGACAGCAGTAGTTATATAGGATGAACCAGGACTAGAATACAGTATTATACATATGAAGTGGACAGCAGTAGTTATATAGGATGAACCAGGACTAGAATACAGTATTATACATATGAAGTGGACAGCAGTAGTTATATAGGATGAACCAGGACTAGAATACAGTATTATACATATGAAGTGGACAGCAGTAGTTATATAGGATGAACCAGGACTAGAATACAGTATTATACATATGAAGTGGACAGCAGTAGTTATATAGGATGAACCAGGACTAGAATACAGTATATACATATGAAGTGGACAGCAGTAGTTATATAGGATGAACCAGGACTAGAATACAGTATATACATATGAAGTGGACAGCAGTAGTTATATAGGATGAACCAGGACTAGAATACAGTATATACAGTGGGGAGAACAAGTATTTGATACACTGCCGATTTTGCAGGTTTTCCTACTTACAAAGCATGTAGAGGTCTGTAATTTTTATCATAGGTACACTTCAACTGTGAGAGACGGAATCTAAAACAAAAGTCCAGAAAATCACATTGTATGATTTTTAAGTAATTAATTTGCATTTTATTGCATGACATAAGTATTTGAACTCCTACCAACCAGTAAGAATTCCGGCTCTCACAGACCTGTTAGTTTTTCTTTAAGAAGCCCTCCTGTTCTCCACTCATTACCTGTATTAACTGCACCTGTTTGAACTCGTTACCTGTATAAAAGACACCTGTCCACACACTCAATCAAACAGACTCCAACCTCTCCACAATGGCCAAGACCAGAGAGCTGTGTAAGGACATCAGGGATAAATTGTAGACCTGTACAAGGCTGGGATGGGCTACAGGACAATAGGCAAGCAGCTTGATGAGAAGGCAACAACTGTTGGCACAATTATTAGAAAATGGAAGAAGTTCAAGATGACGGTCAATCACCCTTGGTCTGGGGCTCCATGCAAGATCTCACCTCGTGGGGCATCAATGATCATGAGGAATGTGAGGGATCAGCCCAGAACTACACGGCAGGACCTGGTCAATGACCTGAAGAGAGCTGGGACCACAGTCTCAAAGAAAACCATTAGTAACACACTACGCCGTCATGGATTAAAATCCTGCAGCGCACGCAAGGTCCCCCTGCTCAAGCCAGCGCATGTCCAGGCCCGTCTGAAGTTTGCCAATGACCATCTGGATGATCCAGAGGAGGAATGGGAGAAGGTCATGTGGTCTGATGAGACAAAAATAGAGCTTTTTGCTCTAAACTCCACTCGCCGTGTTTGGAGGAATAGAAGGATGAGTACAACCCCAAGAACACCATCCCAACCGTGAAGCATGGAGGTGGAAACATCATTCTTTGGGGATGCTTTTCTGCAAAGGGGACAGGACGACTGCACCGTATTGAGGGGAGGATGGATGGGGCCATGTATCGCGAGATCTACACCAACAACCTCCTTCCCTCAGTAAGAGCATTGAAGATGGGTCGTGGCTGGGTCTTCCAGCATGACAACGACCCGAAACACACAGCCAGGGCAACTAAGGAGTGGCTCCGTAAGAAGCATCTCAAGGTCCTGGAGTGGCCTAGCCAGTCTCCAGACCTGAACCCAATAGAAAATCTTTGGAGGGAGCCGAAAGTCCGTATTGCCCAGCGACAGCCCCGAAACCTGAAGGATCTGGAGAAGGTCTGTATGGAGGAGTGGGCCAAAATCCCTGCTGCAGTGTGTGCAAACCTGGTCAAGAACTACAGGAAACGTATGATCTCTGTAATTGCAAACTAAGGTTTCTGTACCAAATATTAAGTTCTGCTTTTCTGATGTATCAAATACTTATGTCATGCAATAAAATGCAAATTAATTACTTAAAAATCATACAATGTGATTTTCTGGATTTTTGTTTTAGATTCCGTCTCTCACAGTTGAAGTGTACCTATGATAAAAATTACAGACCTCTACATGCTTTGTAAGTAGGAAAACCTGCAAAATCATCAGTGTATCAAATACTTGTTCTCCCCACTGTACATATGAAGTGGGTAAAACAGTATGTAAACAAAGTGACCGGTGTTCCATGACTCTATGTACATAGGACAGCAGAGTTGAGTACAGTCAAATATACTTCACTGCATTGGATCCTTTCCAAGAGTGAAACTGGAGCACTCGATGAGTCTTTAACTTTTTTTACATGACTGTACTTTAAAGGAACAGGGGTCATTCTGATAGACTATCAGTGGGCCACACCTGTGGAGTCAGAGTGCTGATTTTAGAGCAGTTGTGCCTTTTGGATCACATTCAGATCAACTCTCCTGCATCTGAGATGCTTGATACATGGTCTGTTCTTTCTGAATCACAGCTATCCTACCCTGCCCAGTGCAGCAGTGCAATTCGACACATGTTGTTATGGGGCTGACAGAAAAATGTGCAGTTTTACAGCTAATTACCTTTAATTCTACACATTTTGCCGTGGCTTATGCTACCTGAGTGACTAACACATTATAACTAAATCAATGGAGCCCATTCTATGACATTTCTTCCTGCCTGTCTAGTTTTCATTTTGGGGATTGTTAGTAACGTTTTACCATCCCGAAAATGTTTTTCTAAACCATTTTAATCATATCTTTTGGAGTTGCAGGGAAACAGGTGAAACACTACTGCCTATCTGAGTGTCTGTCCTACCCCGTCTCTCTGAGTGTCTGTCCTACCCCGTCTCTCTGATCTGAGTGTCTCTGTCCTACCCCGTCTATCTGAGTGTCTCTGTCCTACCCTGTCTCTCTGATCTGAGTGTCTCAGTCCTACCCCGTCTCTCTGATCTGAGTGTCTCTGTCCTACCCCGTCTCTCTGATCTGAGTGTCTCTGTCCTACCCCGTCTATCTGATATGAGTGTCTCTGTCCTACCCCGTCTATCTGATATGAGTGTCTCTGTCCTACCCCGTCTCTCTGAGTGTCTCTGTCCTACCCCGTCTCTCTGATCTGAGTGTCTGTCCTACCCCGTCTCTCTGATCTGAGTGTCTCTGTCCTACCCCGTCTCTCTGATCTGAGTGTCTCTGTCCTACCCCGTCTCTCTGATCTGAGTGTCTCTGTCCTACCCCGTCTATCTGAGTGTCTCTGTCCTACCCCGTCTCTCTGATCTGAGTGTCTCTGTCCTACCCCGTCTATCTGAGTGTCTCTGTCCTACCCCGTCTATCTGATCTGAGTGTCTCTGTCCTACCCCGTCTCTCTGATCTGAGTGTCTCTGTCCTACCCCGTCTATCTGATCTGAGTGTCTCAGTCCTACCCCGTCTATCTGATCTGAGTGTCTCTGTCCTACCCCGTCTCTCTGATCTGAGTGTCTCTGTCCTACCCCGTCTCTCTGATCTGAGTGTCTCTGTCCTACCCCGTCTCTCTGATCTGAGTGTCTCTGTCCTACCCCGTCTCTCTGATCTGAGTGTCTCTGTCCTACCCCGTCTATCTGATCTGAGTGTCTCTGTCCTACCCCGTCTCTCTGATCTGAGTGTCTCTGTTCTACCCCGTCTCTCTGATCTGAGTGTCTCTGTCCTACCCCGTCTCTCTGATCTGAGTGTCTCTGTCCTACCCCGTCTCTCTGATCTGAGTGTCTCTGTCCTACCCCGTCTCTCTGAGTGTCTCTGTCCTACCCCGTCTATCTGAGTGTCTCAGTCCTACCCCGTCTCTCTGATCTGAGTGTCTCTGTCCTACCCCGTCTATCTGAGTGTCTCTGTCCTACCCCGTCTCTCTGATCTGAGTGTCTCTGTCCTACCCCGTCTATCTGATCTGAGTGTCTCTGTCCTACCCCGTCTATCTGATCTGAGTGTCTCTGTCCTACCCCGTCTCTTTGATCTGAGTGTCTCTGTCCTACCCCGTCTCTCTGATCTGAGTGTCTCTGTCCTACCCCGTCTATCTGAGTGTCTCTGTCCTACCCCGTCTATCTGAGTGTCTCTGTCCTACCCCGTCTCTCTGATCTGAGTGTCTCTGTCCTACCCCGTCTCTCTGATCTGAGTGTCTCTGTCCTACCCCGTCTCTCTGATCTGAGTGTCTCAGTCCTACCCCGTCTCTCTGAGTGTCTCAGTCCTACCCCGTCTCTCTGAGTGTCTCTGTCCTACCCCGTCTCTCTGATCTGAGTGTCTCTGTCCTACCCCGTCTCTCTGATCTGAGTGTCTCTGTCCTACCCCGTCTGTCTGATCTGAGTGTCTCTGTCCTACCCTGTCTCTCTGATCTGAGTGTCTCTGTCCTACCCCGTCTATCTGATCTGAGTGTCTGTCCTACCCCGTCTCTCTGATATGAGTGTCTCAGTCCTACCCCGTCTATCTGAGTGTCTCTGTCCTACCCCGTCTCTCTGATCTGAGTGTATCTGTCCTACCCCGTCTCTCTGAGTGTCTCTGTCCTACCCCGTCTATCTGATCTGAGTGTCTCTGTCCTACCCCGTCTCTCTGATCTGAGTGTCTCTGTCCTACCCCGTCTCTCTGATCTGAGTGTATCTGTCCTACCTCGTCTCTCTGATCTGAGTGTCTCTGTCCTACCCCGTCTCTCTGATCTGAGTGTCTCAGTCCTACCCTGTCCCTGTCTGATATGAGTGGCTGTCCTACCCTGTCCATGTCTGATATGAGTGTCTGTCCTACCCTGTCCCTGTCTGATATGAGTGTCTGCCCTACCCTGTCCCTGTCTGATATGAGTGTCTGTCCTTCCCTGTCCCTGTCTGATATGAGTGTCTCAGTCCTACCCTGTCCCTGTCTGATATGAGTGTCTGTCCTTCCCTGTCCCTGTCTGATATGAGTGTCTCAGTCCTACCCTGTCCCTGTCTGATATGAGTGTCTGTCCTTCCCTGTCCCTGTCTGATCTGAGTGTGTCTGTCCTACCCTGTCCCTGTCTGATATGAGTGTCCGTCCTACCCTGTCCCTGTCTGATATGAGTGTCTGTCCTACCCTGTCCCTGTCTGATATGAGTGTCTCAGTCCTACCCTGTCCCTGTCTGATATGAGTGTCTCAGTCCTTCCCTGTCCCTGTCTGATCTGAGTGTGTCTGTCCTACCCTGTCCCTGTCTGATATGAGTGTCCGTCCTACCCTGTCCCTGTCTGATCTGAGTGTGTCTGTCCTACCCTGTCCCTGTCTGATATGAGTGTCTCAGTCCTACCCTGTCCCTGTCTGATATGAGTGTCTGTCCTTCCCTGTCCCTGTCTGATATGAGTGTCTCAGTCCTACCCTGTCCCTGTCTGATATGAGTGTCTCAGTCCTACCCTGTCCCTGTCTGATATGAGTGTCTGTCCTTCCCTGTCCCTGTCTGATATGAGTGTCTCAGTCCTACCCTGTCCCTGTCTGATATGAGTGTCTCAGTCCTACCCTGTCCCTGTCTGATATGAGTGTCTGTCCTACCCTGTCCCTATCTGATATGAGTGTCTCAGTCCTACCCTGTCCCTATCTGATATGAGTGTCTCAGTCCTACCCTGTCCCTGTCTGATATGAGTGTCTCAGTCCTACCCTGTCCCTGTCTGATATGAGTGTCTCAGTCCTACCCTGTCCCTATCTGATATGAGTGTCTCAGTCCTACCCTGTCCCTGTCTGATATGAGTGTCTGTCCTACCCTGTCCCTATCTGATATGAGTGTCTCAGTCCTACCCTGTCCCTGTCTGATATGAGTGTCTGTCCTACCCTGTCCCTGTCTGATATGAGTGTCTGTCCTTCCCTGTCCCTGTCTGATATGAGTGTCTCAGTCCTACCCTGTCCCTGTCTGATATGAGTGTCCGTCCTACCCTGTCCCTGTCTGATATGAGTGTCTGTCCTACCCTGTCCCTGTCTGATATGAGTGTCTGTCCTACCCTGTCCCTGTCTGATATGAGTGTGTCTGTCCTACCCTGTCCCTGTCTGATCTGACTGTCTGTCCTCTCCCCCCTGTCTGATCTGACTGTCTGTCCTCTCCCCCCTGTCTGTCCAGTGAGACACGTGAGGAAGGATGAGAGGAAGTACTATGAGGAGCTGCTGAAGTACAGCCGAGATCACCTGATGCTCTACCCCTACCACCTGTCAGACATCATGGTCAAAGGCCTCCGCATCACCCCCTTCTCCTACTACATCAGCATCATGGAGGTACAGTAATACTATATACTATATATACTATATCAACTGTAGTCACCCCTTCTCCTACTACATCAGCATCATGGAGGTACAGCAATACTATATACTATATATAATATATCAACTGTAGTCACCCCTTCTCCTACTACATCAGCATCATGGAGGTACAGTAATACTATATACTATATATACTATATCAACTGTAGTCACCCCTTCTCCTACTACATCAGCATCATGGAGGTACAGTAATACTATATACTATATAATATATCAACTGTAGTCACCCCTTCTCCTACTACATCAGCATCATGGAGGTACAGTAATACTATATATAATATATCAACTGTAGTCACCCCTTCTCTTACTACATCAGCATCATGGAGGTACAGTAATACTATATACTATTACTATATATAATATATCAACTGTAGTCACCCCTTCTCCTACAACATCAGCATCATGGAGGTACAGTAATACTATATACTATTACTATATATAATATATCAACTGTAGTCACCCCTTCTCTTACTACATCAGCATCATGGAGGTACAGTAATACTATATACTATTACTATATATAATATATCAACTGTAGTCACCCCTTCTCCTACTAGATCAGCATCATGGAGGTACAGTAATACTATATACTATTACTATATATAATATATCAACTGTAGTCACCCCTTCTCCTACTACATCAGCATCATGGAGGTACAGCAATACTATATACTATATATAATATATCAACTGTAGTCACCCCTTCTCCTACTACATCAGCATCATGGAGGTACAGTAATACTATATACTATATATAATATATCAACTGTAGTCACCCCTTCTCCTACTACATCAGCATCATGGAGGTACAGTAATACTATATACTATATATAATATATCAACTGTAGTCACCCCTTCTTCTACTATGTCAGCATCATGGAGGTACAGTAATACTATATACTATATATACTATATCAACTGTAGTCACCCCTTCTCCTACTACATCAGCATCATGGAGGTACAGTAATACTATATACTATATATAATATATCAACTGTAGTCACCCCTTCTCCTACTACATCAGCATCATGGAGGTACATTAATACTATATACTATTACTATATATAATATATCAACTGTAGTCACCCCTTCTCCTACTACATCAGCATCATGGAGGTACAGTAATACTATATACTATATATAATATACCAACTGTAGTCACCCCTTCTCCTACTACATCAGCATCATGGAGGTACAGTAATACTATATACTATATATAATATACCAACTGTAGTCACCCCTTCTCCTACTACATCAGCATCATGGAGGTACAGTAATACTATATACTATATATAATATATCAACTGTAGTCACCCCTTCTCCTACTACATCAGCATCATGGAGGTACATTAATACTATATACTATTACTATATATAATATATCAACTGTATTCACCCCTTCTCCTACTACATCAGCATCATGGAGGTACAGTAATACTATATACTATATATAATATACCAACTGTAGTCACCCCTTCTCCTACTACATCAGCATCATGGAGGTACAGTAATACTATATACTATATATAATATATCAACTGTAGTCACCCCTTCTCCTACTACATCAGCATCATGGAGGTACAGTAATACTATATATAATATATCAACTGTAGTCACCCCTTCTCCTACTACATCAGCATCATGGAGGTACAGTAATACTATATACTATATATAATATATCAACTGTAGTCACCCCTTCTCCTACTACATCAGTATCATGGAGGTACAGCATGGAGGTACAGTTGAAGTCAGAAGTTTATGTACACCTTAGCCAAATACATTTAAACTCAGTTTTTCACAATTCCTGACATTTAATCCTAGTAAAAATACCCTGTCTTAGGTCAATTAGGATCACCACTATATTTTAAGAATGTGAAAAGTCAGAATAATAGTAGAGAGAGTGATTTATTTAAGCTTTTATTTCTTTCATCACATTCCCAGTGGGTCAGAAGTTTACATACACTAAATTAGTATTTGGTAGCGTTGCCTTTAAATTGTTTAACTTGGGTCAAATGTTTCGGGTAGCCTTCCACAAGCTTCCCACAATAAGTTGGGTGAATTTTGTCCCATTCCTCCTGACAGAGCTGGTGTAACTGAGTCAGGTTTGTAGGCCTCCTTGCTCGCACACGCTTTTTCAGTTCTGCCCACAAATCTTCCATAGGATTCAGGTCAGGGCTTTGTGATGGCCACTCCAATACCTTGACTTTGTTGTCCTTAAGCCATTTTGCTACAACTTTGGAAGTATACTTGGGGTCATTGTCCATTTGGAAGACCCATTTGCGACCAAGCTTTAACTTCCTGACTGATGTCTTGAGATGTTGCTTCAATATATCCACATAATTTTCCTTCCACATGAGGCCATCTATTTTTTCCCCCTTTTTCCTTCTAACATAACGATGGTCCTTATGGCCAAACAGTTCTATTTTTGTTTCATCAGACCTGAGAACATTTCTCCTACTATACACATATTATTGTCATGAATAACCAGGTCTACTAATGTAATGAATAACTAGTCTTCATTGATCATGATATCGTTAAGTATGTTTTTTTTATTATGAAAATCTTTAAAATCAATTTTATTTTCTACATTCTGAGCCAGCATTTCATGGCACTAACTTCGTACTTGACCTGTAAATATCATGACTGTGTCCCTCTAATAATCCCGTTTATGTGTTTAATATAAACTGGGGAAGACGAAATGAACAAGGTGGTTCTCATCTTCAGAAATAGTTGCTACTATGTCCCAAATGGCACTGTATTCCCCCATAGGGCCCGGGTCAAAAGTAGTGCACTAAATAGGGAATAGGGTGCCATAGGGCCATGGTCAAAAGTAGTGCACTAAATAGGGAATAGGGTGCCATTCGGGACATATTTGTTAATTAATGAAGGCTCAGGGAAGGAAGGAATGGTGTAGGAAGAAAAATTGGTTTAATTTGCTGCTCCCATTTCCCGCGATAATATCTCCATTCTCCATCCTTCTCTCCCCTCCCCTCCCTCTCTTCTCTCCCCTCCCCTCTCTTCCTTCTCTTCCCCCCATCTCTTCTCTTCCCCCCTCTTCCTTCTCTTCCCCCCCTCTCTTCTCTCCCCCCTCTTCCTTCTTTTCCCTCCTCTCTTCACCCTCTTCTCTTCCTTCTCTTCCCCCTCCCTCTCTCCACCTCCAGGACATCATGAACGTAGAGAAGAGTTACGACTCGCTGCCCAACTTCACTGCTGCTGACTGTAAGTAGACTGTTGCTGTACTTCCTCTTAGAGCTGTGTGTGTGTGTTGCCTCCAAAAACTGCTGACTGTTACTTGTATTGATTTTGATACGGTAGACCATTCCATTCTTGTCGACCCGCTAAGGAGTATTGGTGTCTCTGAGGGGTCTTTGGCCTGGTTTGCTAACTACCTCTCTCAAAGAGTGCAGTGTATAAAGTCAGAACATCTGATGTCTCAGCCACTGCCCGTCACCAAGGGAGTACCCCAAGGCTCGATCCTAGGCCCCACGCTCTTCTCAATTTACATCAACAAAATAGCTCAGGCAGTAGGAAGCTCTCTCATCCATTTATATGCAGATTATACAGTTTTATACTTAGCTGGTCCCTCCTCGGATTTTGTGTTAAATGCTCTACAACAAAGCTTTCTTAGTGTCCAACAAGCTTTCTCTCCCCTTAACCTTGTTCTGAACACCTTCAAAACAAAGGTCATGTGGTTTGGTAAGAGGAATGCCCCTCTCCCCACAGGTGTGATTACTACCTCTGAGGGTTTAGAGCTTGAGGTAGTCACCTCATACAAGTACTTGGGAGTATGGCTAGACGGTACACTGTCCTTCTCTCAGCACATATCAAAGCTTCAGGCTAAAGTTAAATCTAGACTTGGTTTCCTCTATCGTAATCGTTCCTTTTTCACCCCAGCTGCCAAACTAACCCTGATTCATATGACCATCCTACCCATGCTAGATTGCGGACACATAATTTATAGATCGGCAGGTAAGGGTGCTCTCGAGCAGCTAGATGTTCTTTACCATTCGGCCATCAGATTTGCCACCAATGCTCCTTATAGGACACATCACTGCACTCTATACTCTTCTGTAATCTGGTCATCTCTGTATACCTGTCGCAAGACCCACTGGTTGATGCTTATTTATAAAACCCTCTTAGGCCTCACTCCCCCCTATCTGAGATATCTACTGCAGCCCTCATCCTCCACATACAACACCTGTTCTGCCAGTCACATTCTGTTAAAGGTCCCCAAAGCACACACATCCCTGGGATGCACACTACACAACATACACATAGTATTACTTTCTTAGCTCCAGTATACGTATCTCCCTGGAATATTACATCATTTATGCAGCAGCATACAATACATTTTTGGACTCACCTTGTGAAGTTGGCGCAGCGGTCCTTTGTGTGTAAATTTTGTCATCAACCTTTGTCATCATAGTCTGGCAAAGAAACCAACGCTAGGGGTTAGTCACTGTTTCCTTCCAAACCACTCATTGTTGAATTAACGATTTCCAACTTCTTGTGTAATGTTTATGTCCAATGGCCGATGAGCACCGATTCGTTTTATCTATAATTTCTCTTGATTATTTCTCTTCATATGACATGGATTAAAAAGGATTTGCCAGTAGATTGTCGACTTGATTCATGATGATGACTGCTAGCTAAGACTTTGAAAGTATGATGTTGACAAGATGAGTCCAATCAAAGCTACTGTAGATATAACGTGATTTGATGTCATTGTATCTGTGGCCAATGACCTTGAGCCTTCTTGGTTGGGCACTTCTAATATAAGTCTATGGCAGAACACAAGGGGCTAACATTCTAACCTTAGACTTGGGGATGACTACTGTCCCATGAGTGACAGAAAAATGAACCAATCAGGCGCAGTGCTCTGTATTTTCTGCTGGCTAGCCACACCACCACAGAAAGCACTGAGCTAGGCTACAACACCTGCATTTTGGAGTTGCCTTACTCAAGAAAGGAAAAAATAGACTATGTTTGTATGCAGCTTTATTAACTCAATGACATTTAAAAAAACAATGTTTTACATTGATATGTATTACTTATATGTATTAATGCCAAAATAACATGCAAAAAAGGCAACCCCCCCCAACTGCCCTGAAGGACGGGCCGCCACTGATCGGGAGGAACCAGTATATAGACTTGATGAACCAGTGATTATTGTCTGTTTTCTAGGTCTAAGGCTGCTTGGCATCAGGAGGAACCAGTATATAGACTTGATGAACCAGTGATTATTGTCTGTTTTCTAGGTCTAAGACTGCTTGGCATCAGGAGGAACCAGTATATAGACTTGATGAACCAGTGATTATTGTCTGTTTTCTAGGTCTAAGGCTGCTTGGCATCGGGAGGAACCAGTATATAGACTTGATGAACCAGTGATTATTGTCTGTTTTCTAGGTCTAAGGCTGCTTGGCATCAGGAGGAACCAGTATATAGACTTGATGAACCAGTGATTATTGTCTGTTTTCTAGGTCTAAGACTGCTTGGCATCAGGAGGAACCAGTATATAGACTTGATGAACCAGTGATTATTGTCTGTTTTCTAGGTCTAAGGCTGCTTGGCATCGGGAGGAACCAGTATATAGACTTGATGAACCAGTGATTATTGTCTGTTTTCTAGGTCTAAGACTGCTTGGCATCAGGAGGAACCAGTATATAGACTTGATGAACCAGTGATTATTGTCTGTTTTCTAGGTCTAAGGCTGCTTGGCATCGGGAGGAACCAGTATATAGACTTGATGAACCAGTGATTATTGTCTGTTTTCTAGGTCTAAGACTGCTTGGCATCAGGAGGAACCAGTATATAGACTGATGAACCAGTGATTATTGTCTGTTTTCTAGGTCTAAGACTGCTTGGCATCAGGAGGAACCAGTATATAGACTTGATGAACCAGTGATTATTGTCTGTTTTCTAGGTCTAAGACTGCTTGGCATCAGGAGGAACCAGTATATAGACTGATGAACCAGTGATTATTGTCTGTTTTCTAGGTCTAAGACTGCTTGGCATCGGGAGGAACCAGTATATAGACTTGATGAACCAGTGATTATTGTCTGTTTTCTAGGTCTAAGACTGCTTGGCATCGGGAGGAACCAGTATATAGACTTGATGAACCAGTGATTATTGTCTGTTTTCTAGGTCTAAGACTGCTTGGCATCAGGAGGAACCAGTATATAGACTGATGAACCAGTGATTATTGTCTGATTTCTAGGTCTAAGACTGCTTGGCATCGGGAGGAACCAGTATATAGACTTGATGAACCAGTGATTATTGTCTGTTTTCTAGGTCTAAGGCTGCTTGGCATCAGGAGGAACCAGTATATAGACTGATGAACCAGTGATTATTGTCTGTTTTCTAGGTCTAAGACTGCTTGGCATCAGGAGGAACCAGTATATAGACTGATGAACCAGTGATTATTGTCTGTTTTCTAGGTCTAAGACTGCTTGGCATCGGGAGGAACCAGTATATAGACTTGATGAACCAGTGATTATTGTCTGTTTTCTAGGTCTAAGACTGCTTGGCATCAGGAGGAACCAGTATATAGACTTGATGAACCAGTGATTATTGTCTGTTTTCTAGGTCTAAGACTGCTTGGCATCGGGAGGAACCAGTATATAGACTTGATGAACCAGTGATTATTGTCTGTTTTCTAGGTCTAAGACTGCTTGGCATCAGGAGGAACCAGTATATAGACTTGATGAACCAGTGATTATTGTCTGTTTTCTAGGTCTAAGACTGCTTGGCATCAGGAGGAACCAGTATATAGACTGATGAACCAGTGATTATTGTCTGATTTCTAGGTCTAAGACTGCTTGGCATCGGGAGGAACCAGTATATAGACTGATGAACCAGTGATTATTGTCTGATTTCTAGGTCTAAGACTGCTGGGCATCAGGAGGAACCAGTATATAGACTTGATGAACCAGTGATTATTGTCTGTTTTCTAGGTCTAAGACTGCTGGGCATCAGGAGGAACCAGTATATAGACTTGATGAACCAGTGATTATTGTCTGATTTCTAGGTCTAAGACTGCTTGGCATCAGGAGGAACCAGTATATAGACTGATGAACCAGTGATTATTGTCTGTTTTCTAGGTCTAAGACTGCTTGGCATCAGGAGGAACCAGTATATAGACTGATGAACCAGTGATTATTGTCTGTTTTCTAGGTCTAAGACTGCTGGGCATCAGGAGGAACCAGTATATAGACTTGATGAACCAGTGATTATTGTCTGTTTTCTAGGTCTAAGACTGCTGGGCATCAGGAGGAACCAGTATATAGACTTGATGAACCAGTGATTATTGTCTGATTTCTAGGTCTAAGACTGCTTGGCATCGGGAGGAACCAGTATATAGACTTGATGAACCAGTGCAGGTCTTCCAAGGTAAGAGCAACTTAAACATAATTCAATAATATCCTTATTTATGTTTGTCAACATGTACTCTAAGTGATACTTTGACAATACTACGGTTATTACACCGACAACACACAGAGTGGTTTTCATTTCAGATGTTTTCTGGGGACTAAACATTGCAGTGAGCTTCCTGAAAATATTCAGTTCCTCTTTTAATTGAGTACACTTGTCTGGCTGTGGAGACTTTCACTTAACATGGCCAACACTGCTGACTAGATGTCCGCTGATCTAAACATTACTTGATTTTTTTTTTGATTGATTTAATTACTTTACATAACATACCTGTGTCGTCTCTTGTCAGAAATTCTTCCGTAGGAAAACGGCGCGAGACCTGCTCCCCTCCAAGCCAGTAGAGATCTCTGTAGAGCCGTGGTGGGTGGCTCAGACCGGATACATCACAGAGGATGACATCAGGGTGAGAACCGCATGGTGACCCTTGAACGCTTTGCCTTAGACGAGACAACATAGCATAAACACACACAGCCAAACACCAACAGATTGGTTTTCCTGTCACTATGCCAACCGTCCCCTGCGGAGTTAGGCCAAGGTGTTTGATGGGGTTGAGGTGAGGGCATCCTATGACAGTGCCACGTTGAAAGTCACTGAGTTCTTCAGTAAGGCCATTCTACTGCCAATGTTTGTCTATGGAGATTGCATGGCTGTGTGCTCAGGTGGTGCTGAAATAGCCAAATGCTCTATTTTGAAGGGGTGTCCACATACTTTTGTATATATAGTGTCCATAAAGGCTTATGTATTAACACATGTATTAAGTCTTAGAGAATTATCACTAACAGCTAAAACAAATAAACATGAAAGACATGTTTAAACTATACATTTCCTTTTATTTGTACATTTTTTAAACAATACAAATACAGTACCGGTCTAACGTTTGGACGCACCGACTCATTTAAGGGTTTTTCTTTATTTATACTATCTTCTACATTGTGGAATAATAGTGGAGAATTCAACACCATGAAATAACACATATGGAATCATGTAGTGTGCAAAGCTGTCATCAAGGCAACGAGTAGCTGCTTTGAAGAATCTGAAATATAAAATATATTTTGATTTGTTTAACACTTCTTTGGTTACTACGTGATTCCATATGAGTTATTTCATAGTCTTTTTTGTTTCCACGGGGCTGTGAATAGTGTAGCTTCTCCCTGAGCTGGTGGATGAATGGTTCCTGCCTCTCTGCCTGCTGGAGGTACTGCATGTTGGTTCCAACCTTAAAGTAACAACAAAGTTACCAGGTCTGTTAGGAAATGTCTTTGTCCCACCATCTGGTTAGCAGGTCTGTTAGGAAATGTCTTTGTCCCACCATCTGGTTAGCAGGTCTGTTAGGAAATGTCTTTGTCCCACCATCTGGTTAGCAGGTCTGTTAGGAAATGTCTTTGTCCCACCATCTGGTTAGCAGGTCTGTTAGGAAATGTCTTTGTCCCACCATCTGGTTAGCAGGTCTGTTAGGAAATGTCTTTGTCCCACCATCTGGTTAGCAGGTCTGTTAGGAAATGTCTTTGTCCCACCATCTGGTTAGCAGGTCTGTTAGGAAATGTCTTTGTCCCACCATCTGGTTAGCAGGTCTGTTAGGAAATGTCTTTGTCCCACCATCTGGTTAGCAGGTCTGTTAGGAAATGTCTTTGTACCACCATCTGGTTAGCAGGTCTGTTAGGAAATGTCTTTGTCCCACCATCTGGTTAGCAGGTCTGTTAGGAAATGTCTTTGTCCCACCATCTGGTTAGCAGGTCTGTTAGGAAATGTCTTTGTCCCACCATCTGGTTAGCAGGTCTGTTAGGAAATGTCTTTGTCCCACCATCTGGTTAGCAGGTCTGTTAGGAAATGTATTTGTCCCACCATCTGGTTAGCAGGTCTGTTAGGAAATGTCTTTGTCCCACCATCTGGTTAGCAGGTCTGTTAGGAAATGTCTTTGTCCCACCATCTGGTTACCAGGTCTGTTAGGAAATGTCTTTGTCCCACCATCTGGTTAGCAGGTCCGTTAGGAAATGCATTTGTCCCACCATCTGGTTACCAGGTCTTTTAGGAAAGGTCTTTGTCCCACCATCTGGTTACCAGGTCTGTTAGGAAATGTCTTTGTCCCACCATCTGGTTAGCAGGTCTGTTAGGAAATGCATTTGTCCCACCATCTGGTTAGCAGGTCTGTTAGGAAATGCATTTGTCCCACCATCTGGTTACCAGGTCTGTTAGGAAATGTCTTTGTCCCACCATCTGGTTACCAGGTCTGTTAGGAAATGTCTTTGTCCCACCATCTGGTTAGCAGGTCTGTTAGGAAATGTCTTTGTCCCACCATCTGGTTAGCAGGTCTGTTAGGAAATGCCTTTGTCCCACCATCTGGTTACCAGGTCTGTTAGGAAATGCCTTTGTCCCACCATCTGGTTAGCAGGTCTGTTAGGAAATGTCTTTGTCCCACCATCTGGTTAGCAGGTCTGTTAGGAAATGTCTTTGTCCCACCATCTGGTTAGCAGGTCTGTTAGGAAATGTCTTTGTCCCACCATCTGGTTAGCGGGGCTGTTAGGAAATGCCTTTGTCCCACCATCTGGTTACCGGGTCTGTTAGGAAATGTCTTTGTCCCACCATCTGGTTAGCGGGTCTGTTAGGAAATGTCTTTGTCCCACCATCTGGTTAGCAGGTCTGTTAGGAAATGTCTTTGTCCCACCATCTGGTTAGCAGGTCTGTTAGGAAATGCCTTTGTCCCACCATCTGGTTAGCAGGTCTGTTAGGAAATGTCTTTGTCCCACCATCTGGTTAGCAGGTCTGTTAGGAAATGCCTTTGTCCCACCATCTGGTTAGCAGGTCTGTTAGGAAATGTCTTTGTCCCACCATCTGGTTAGCAGGTCTGTTAGGAAATGCCTTTGTCCCACCATCTGGTTAGCAGGTCTGTTAGGAAATGCCTTTGTCCCACCATCTGGTTAGCAGGTCTGTTAGGAAATGTCTTTGTCCCACCATCTGGTTAGCAGGTCTGTTAGGAAATGCCTTTGTCCCACCATCTGGTTAGCAGGTCTGTTCGGAAATGCCTTTGTCCCACCATCTGGTTACCAGGTCTGTTAGGAAATGTCTTTGTCCCACCATCTGGTTAGCAGGTCTGTTCGGAAATGTCTTTGTCCCACCATCTGGTTAGCAGGTCTGTTCGGAAATGTCTTTGTCCCACCATCTGGTCAAGGGCCTTTTTGTGCTGCGCCAGAAACTCTAAATGGGAAGATGGGTATTTTATTTCTTTTTAACCAGGCAAGTCAGTTAAGAAAAAAATATTTTTTACAGTGACGGCCTACCCCGGGCAAACCCTCGTCTAATCCGGACGACGCTGGGCCAATTCAATTCGTATTATTATATTCCTCTTTCATTTACAAATCTCATGACGTGACTCTGAGACTTGGCTGTATCTAGGGAGATTTGTATTTATGGGAGCCTGCTAGCAAGCAACATTTTGGCTAGCTAGCAATTGCTGTGAAGTTCCCAAAATTATTTGAAATAACAATTGAGGTAGCTACAGTAAGTAATATAACTCAAAACTGAACTACTGCAAACTCATTTAAATTACAATAAATAAAGGTTAACTTGTTTTTCGCTGTCTAGTGGCAGCACACGTGGGTATTTGATCTGCGGACTCATCACACGTTCAGCGTCTCGTCAGCTTAAAGAGTACTTCTGGGTCACGGACTTCTTGAAATGTTCCCCACGTAATAGTACAGAGGTGTCAATAACCATTCATGATATATGAAAAATAATTGTCTTAACATTTAACAATGATTCATATTTGTTAATATTTAGGTGAACATTTGAATTAAATGTAGACTTTTAAAACATGTTCCAAAGTCAAATTAATGTCCCCAATGCCAATCACTGTATATAGAATACAGATTGGCTTTAGATCAGTAACTGTTTTGGGTGCAGCAGTAAACGTATTGTAGGGAATACGCAGTAGGCTCTGTAGAATGTATGTACAGAGCTTTCGGAAAATATCCCAGGACTTTTTCCAAATGTTGTTACGTTACAGCCTTATTGATTAAATTGTTTTTTACAGCCTCTATTGTTCTACATAGGACACTACCTATCTATATCTGACCCAGGACACTACCTATCTGACCCAGGACACTACCTATCTATATCTTACCCAGGACACTACCTATCTATATCTGACCCAGGACACTACCTATCTGACCCAGGACACTACCTATCTATATCTTACCCAGGACACTACCTATCTATATCTGACCCAGGACACTACCTATCTGACCCAGGACACTACCTATCTATATCTGACCCAGGACACTACCTATCTGACCCAGGACACTACCTATCTGACCCAGGACACTACCTATCTGACCCAGGACACTACCTATCTGACCCAGGACACTACCTATCTGACCCAGGACACTACCTATCTGACCCAGGACACTACCTATCTGACCCAGGACACTACCTATCTGACCCAGGACACAGCCTATCTAGCTGGAAATTACACACTGACTATGTCATCTGGAATCTGTGCAGGTTCCCACCAGAGAAGTCCAAATGTTACACCACACAACAGAAAGGCAAAACAGATTCAGCTCGTTAGCTAGACTGATCTCCAGCCTGAAGTTGCTGTGTTCATTTCAGGTGTTTCTTTCTCTTCTGGTCGATGACGTGTGTGGTTTCCCCCTCTTTACCTCTTTCCTCCTGTCGTGTCTTTGACTATGCCAGATTGATTGCTATGACATGCTATTCTATAAAATAATTTCTCCGGTATCAATATTACCTGATTGAACTAACCATGTAAATATTAATTAACTAGAGAGGGACACCACGAAAGAATATTTATAGAGCTGTTATCTTTCGAATAAACTCTTAAAGATTTTGTAATATTTTACTAAATAACAGTCACATTAATCGTCATTTTATTCAGTCTCATCTGAAAGTTGTAAGTCCTTGATTGTCTGCAAGAATCCTGGCTAACAAGTTGAATCAGCAATACAAAATTGGGTTTAATTATTTATTTACTAAATACCTAACTAATCACACAGAATCACACATATACAATTAAATCATAACTTGATCACAAATTACGTCATACAGAAAACGTCCCTAGCGGGCGGAATAGATATGACAGCTTGTTACACAAAGGGAAGGGGCGGGATTTTAGTGAAAGAGCGGGAGACGGGAACATAGGCGAGCTGTGCTCTCGTAAATCAGTATTTGGTGCCTTCTAAATTACCGCCCATTTAAGAAAGAAAATGCAATACATATTTACTCTGAGCTGCGCTTCAGTAGGTTGGTGGTAGATGGAAGACCGTATCGCCAACCCGAGTCCTCTGTCCTTTGGAGGATGTCTCTGGTCTCTGGTAGTCACGGGATACTTTGTAGTACCGTTGTGTGTGGAAGACGGGATACTCGGACTGTCCTTCCTAACCTGCGTTTGTAGCAGCTGTTGCCAACTCAACGGCTAGGAGATATCACTTCTGTAGTGAACACGAGTTCAAAGTTCATACCATTCACAATCAAAGTCCATGCTGATGTTGTCCTAGTTCTGTAGTTATTGTCTGAACCATCTTGACATCGGATCGTCATCCAAAATGTACCCGGAACAGGATGTTACCTTCTGGGAAAATGGCTTTTATAGTGGAGGAGAGGGGTGTGTCTGAAAGGTTTATTACCCAGGTCTCTTCACAGGGGCGGGCCCCTGGTTGAGCAGAAGCCAAATTTATGAAAACACAGATCTCTCATTTGGAAGGTAAAATTACATTTCACCTCTTCACAAACAATGTCATATTCAAACATTTGAACTAAACAACAATTCCATGTGAATCCGATACCTCTGACGTTTAGACTTTTCACAGTAGCGTTTATGTCATTCTATCATTGATGAGAATGTGTCAGAGGGCAACCGAACTGACATAATATACCTTAAGTACCACCGCATATGTACAGTTGGTTGGATTACCAGAATATAGTTCATTTCCCCCAACTTCTGATGTTACCCAGAATCTCTATGTTAACCCATGGGTTTCCTTATGTCACATCAGTTATAGTGGGGAGAGAGAAAAAGGGGGAAGGAGGTATTTATGACTGTCGTAAACCTACCCCCAACCCAACGTCATGACACTCCTCATCCTCCTCCTCTCTCCAACCACCTCTTTCCTCCTCTCCTCCTTACTCTCTCCCTCCACCCAGCTAATGTCTGTCTGTGTCCTCCCTCTGTCCTGTCTGATTTCAGATCTGCTCGGTGGCAGAGAGGAAGGCTATTGATAGGATGATAGATTCAGGACCCCAGCTGGCCGGATCAATGGAGTACAATGTGGTGCTGAGTGAGTGGAATTTATTCTTGTGTGTCTGTCTCTGTGTGTATGTTCATCCCAGCTCACTGCTAAATCAAATCAAATCAAATCAAATTTTATTAGTCACATACACATGGTTAGCAGATGTTAATGCGAGTGTAGCGAAATGCTTGTGCTTCTAGTTCCGACAATGCAGTAATAACAACAAGTAATCTAACCTAACAATTCCACAACTACTACCTTATACACACAAGTGTAAAGGGATAAAGAATATGTACATAAAGATATATGAATGAGTGATGGTACAGAACGGCATAGGCAAGATGCAGTAGATGGTATAGAGTACGGTATATACATATGAGATGAGTACTGTAGGGTATGTAAACATAAAGTGGCATAGTTTAAAGTGGCTAGTGGTACATGTATTACATAAGATGGCAAGATGCAGTAGATGATATAGAGTACAGTATATACATATACATATGAGATGGGTAATGTAGGGTATGTAAACATTATATTAAGTGGCATTGTTTAAAGTGGCTAGTGGTACATTTTTACATAATTTCCATCAATTCCCATTTTTAAAGTGGCTGGAGTTGAGTCAGTATGTTGGCAGCGGCCGCTAAATGTTAGTGGTGGCTGTTTAACAGTCTGATGGCCTTGAGATAGAAGCTGTTTTTCAGTCTCTCGGTCCCTGCTTTGATGCACCTGTACTGACCTCGCCTTCTGGATGATAGCGGGGTGAACAGGCAGTGGCTTGGGTGGTTGTTGTCCTTGATGATCTTTATGGCCTTCCTGTGACATCGGGTGGTGTAGGTGTCCTGGAGGGCAGGTAGTTTGCCCCCGGTGATGCGTTCTGCAGACCTCACTACCCTCTGGAGAGCCTTACGGTTGTGGGCGGAGCAGTTGCCGTACCAGGCGGTGATACAGCCCGACAGGATGCTCTCGATTGTGCATCTGTAGAAGTTTGTGAGTGCTTTTGGTGACAAGCCGAATTTCTTCAGCCTCCTGAGGTTGAAGAGGCGCTGCTGCGCCTTCTTCACAACGCTGTCTGTGTGGGTGGACCAATTCAGTTTGTCCGTGATGTGTACACCGAGGAACTTAAAACTTTCCACCTTCTCCACTACTGACCCGTCGATGTGGATAGGGGGGTGCTCCCTCTGCTGTTTCCTGAAGTCCACAATCATCTCCTTTGTTTTGTTGACGTTGAGTGTGAGGTTATTTTCCTGACACCACACTCCGAGGGCCCTCACCTCCTCCCTGTAGGCCGTCTCGTCGTTGTTGGTAATCAAGCCTACCACTGTAGTGTCATCCGCAAACTTGATGATTGAGTTGGAGGCGTGCATGGCCACGCAGTCGTGGGTGAACAGGGAGTACAGGAGAGGGCTCAGAACGCACCCTTGTGGGGCCCCAGTGTTGAGGATCAGCGGGGTGGAGATGTTGTTACCTACCCTCACCACCTGGGGGCGGCCCGTCAGGAAGTCCAGGACCCAGTTGCACAGGGCGGGGTCGAGACCCAGGGTCTCGAGCTTGATGACGAGTTTGGAGGGTACTATGGTGTTAAATGCTGAGCTGTAATCGATGAACAGCATTCTCACATAGGTATTCCTCTTGTCCAGATGGGTTAGGGCAGTGTGCAGTGTGGTTGCGATTGCGTCGTCTGTGGACCTATTGGGTCGGTAAGCAAATTGGAGTGGGTCTAGGGTGTCCGGTAGGGTGGAGGTGATATGGTCCTTGACTAGTCTCTCAAAGCACTTCATGATGACGGAAGTGAGTGCTACGGGGCGGTAGTCGTTTAGCTCAGTTACCTTAGCTTTCTTGGGAACAGGAACAATGGTGGCCCTCTTGAAGCATGTGGGAACAGCAGACTGGGATAAGGATTGATTGAATATGTCCGTAAACACACCAGCCAGCTGGTCTGCGCATGCTCTGAGGACGCGGCTGGGAATGCCGTCTGGGCCTGCAGCCTTGCGAGGGTTAACACGTTTAAATGTTTTACTCACCTCGGCTGCAGTGAAGGAGAGCCTGCAGGTTTTGGTAGCGGGCCGTGTCAGTGGCACTGTATTGTCCTCAAAGCGGGCAAAAAAGTTATTTAGCCTGTCTGGGAGCAAGACATCCTGGTCCGCGACGGGGCTGGTTTTCTTTTTGTAATCTGTGATAGACTGTAGACCCTGCCCACATACCTCTTGTGTCTGAGCTGTTGAATTGCGACTCTATTTTGTCTCTGTACTGGGACTTAGCCTGTTTGATTGCCTTGCGGAGAGAATAGCTACACTGTTTGTATTCGGTCATGTTTCCGGTCACCTTGCCCTGGTTAAAAGCAGTGGTTCGCGCTTTCAGTTTCACGCGAATGCTGCCGTCAATCCACGGTTTCTGGTTTGGGAATGTTTTAATCGTTGCTGTGGGTACGACATCGTCAATGAACTTCCTAATGAACTCGCTCACCGAATCAGCATATTCGTCCATGTTGTTGTTGGACGCAATGCGGAACATATTCCAATCCGCGTGATCGAAGCAGTCTTGAAGCGTGGAATCAGATTGGTCGGACCAGCGTTGAACAGACCTGAGCGCGGGAGCTTGTTGTTTTAGTTTCTGTTTGTAGGCTGGAATCAACAAAATGGAGTCGTGGTCAGCTTTTCCGAAAGGAGGGCGGGGGAGGGCCTTATATGCGTCGCGGAAGTTAGTATAACAATGATCCAGGGTTTTACCAGCCCTGGTAGCACAATCGATATGCTGATAGAATTTAGGGAGTTTTGTTTTTAGATTAGCCTTGTTAAAATCCCCAGCTACGATGAATGCAGCCTCAGGGTGTGTGGTTTCCAGTTTACAAAGAGTCAGATAAAGTTCGTTCAGGGCCATCGATGTGTCTGCTTGGGGGGGAATATATACGGCTGTGATTATGATCGAAGAGAATTCCCTTGGTAGGTAATGCGGTCGACATTTGATTGTGAGGAGTTCTAGATCAGGTGAACAGAATGACTTGAGTTCCTGTGTGTTGTTATGATGATCACACCACGTCTCGTTAATCATAAGGCATACCCCCCCGCCCCTCTTCTTACCAGAAAGATGTATGTTTCTGTCGGCGCGATGCGTGAAGAAACCAGCTGGCTGCACCGACTCCGTTAGCGTCTTTTGAGTTAGCCATGTTTCCGTGAAGCAGAGCACGTTGCAATCCCTGATGTCTCTCTGGAATGTTACCCGTGCTCGGATTTCATCAACCTTATTGTCAAGAGACTGGACATTGGCGAGTAGTATGCTAGGGAGTGGAGCGCGATGTGCCCGTCTCCGAAGCCTGACCAAGAGACCGCTACGTTTGCCCCTTTTACGGCGTCGCATAGGGTCCCCGGCTGGGATCAGATCCATTGTATTGGGTGGAAGGCAAAACACTGGATCCGTTTCGGGAAAGTCATATTCCTGGTTATAACGATGGTGAGTTGACGTTAATCGTATATTCAGTAGTTCCTCCCGACTGTATGTAATGAAACCTAAGATTACCTGGGGTACCGATGTAAGAAATAACACATAAAAAAACAAAATACTGCATATTTTCCAAGGAACGCGAAGGGAGGCGGCCATCTCGGTCGGCGCCATCTTTTGTGTGGCCCTGTGGTCTGGATAAATGGTAGTCGCTAGCCATCAGGGTGTTTGTCTGGGGTGAATTGGAAAACAGTTTAGTGTGATGAGATGCCTTCCCTGTCATTACGGCCTATTGTGGCTCTGATGGTAGATTTTTTACCTATCTGGGATAGGCGGGACGCTTGCATCCCACTTGGCCAATAGCCAGGCAAAATGCAGAGCGCCAAATTCAAAAAAATGACATAAAATCAAACTTTCATTAAATCACACATGTAAGATACCAAATTAAAGCTACACTCGTTGTGAATCCAGCCAACATGTCAGATTTCAAAAAGGCTTTTCGGCGAAAGCATAAGATGCTATTATCTGATGATAGCACAACAGTAAACAAAGAGAGAGTAGCATATTTCAACCCTGCAAGCGCAACACAAAACGCAGAAATAAAATATAAATCATGCCTTACCTTTGACGAGCTTCTTTTGTTGGCACTCCAATATGTCCCATAAACATCACAAATGGTCCTTTTGTTCGATTAATTCCGTCCAGAGAGAGCACCAGGTAGGAGGGGAGAGAGCACCAGGTAGGAGGGGAGAGAGCACCAGGTAGGAGGGTAGAGAGCACCAGGTAGGAGGGTAGAGAGCACCAGGTAGGAGGGGAGAGAGCACCAGGTAGGAGGGGAGAGAGCACCAGGTAGGAGGGGAGAGAGCACCAGGTAGGAGGGGAGAGAGCACCAGGTAGGAGGGGAGAGAGCACCAGGTAGGAGGGGAGAGAGCACCAGGTAGGAGGGGAGAGAGCACCAAGTAGGAGGGGAGAGAGCACCAAGTAGGAGGGGAGAGAGCACCAGGTAGGAGGGGAGAGAGCACCAGGTAGGAGGGGAGAGAGCACCAGGTAGGAGGGGAGAGAGCATGGCGGCAGATGGGTGGCGGAGTGTCGGGGAGGATGGTAGAGTGACCAGTAAGATGGGAGCCTGGAGAAGATGGGCGAGATGTAGGGGCATCTATGCTCTGTTCTGTGTTTGTTGGAGATTGGGAAAGATGTTGGGTAGGGGTGCGTACGCTGATGTGCCATAACAGAACTTATTGTGGTGCGATACGTTGTAAATGTTTCCTTAGCGTTAATACTTTGTACCCTTTTGTACAATGTTCAGATGAATATGTTAATCAGATCATGACATGGGTAATAAATGCCTTCTCTCTCCTTCAGGTCTGTACAACAGGGGATACATCTATCTAGACGTGCCCATCTCTGATGACAGCTGCATGTCAGGTACTCTACATTATAAACGGAGTGGTTCTAGCCCTTAATGGTGATTGGCTGAAAGCTGTGGTCCAGCATATCGCTTACATGTCTTCGTGGAAGGTACAACTCCCCCGCACAGACCCGCTCGCCCACTTAGCGTCTTTCGAGACATGTTGAGTTTCCTTTGTAGGGCTGTTTGGCGGGGAGCCTCGCTGTATATCCTATTGCCTGTTTCTGTTTGAGTCTTATTAAAGAATGTGAAACAGCGTGTCTGGATGCTGCTGTTCATGACAACACACATAGCTGTTCTTCATATGGCCTAAAATGTGTTCGTACGGGCACAATATCGCCTGTATGCTATAGCAGACTGAATTCTGATCACCTGTATGTTATAGCAGACTGAATTCTGACCACCTGTATGTTATAGCAGACTGAATTCTGACCACCTGTATGTTATAGCAGACTGAATTCTGACCACCTGTATGTTATAGCAGACTGAATTCTGATCCCCTGTATGCAATAGCAGACTGAATTCTGATCACCTGTATGCTATAGCAGACTGAATTCTGACCACCTGTATGTTATAGCAGACTGAATTCTGATCACCTGTATGTTATAGCAGACTGAATTCTGATCACCTGTATGCTATAGCAGACTGAATTCTGACCACCTGTATGTTATAGCAGACTGAATTCTGATCACCTGTATGTTATAGCAGACTGAATTCTGATCACCTGTATGCTATAGCAGACTGAATTCTGACCACCTGTATGTTATAGCAGACTGAATTCTGATCACCTGTATGTTATAGCAGACTGAATTCTGATCACCTGTATGCTATAGCAGACTGAATTCTGATCACCTGTATGCTATAGCAGACTGAATTCTGACCACCTGTATGTTATAGCAGACTGAATTCTGATCACCTGTATGTTATAGCAGACTGAATTCTGATCACCTGTATGCTATAGCAGACTGAATTCTGATCATCTGTATGTTATAGCAGACTGAATTCTGATCACCTGTATGTTATAGCAGACTGAATTCTGATCACCTGTATGCTATAGCAGACTGAATTCTGATCACCTGTATGCTATAGCAGACTGAATTCTGATCACCTGTATGTTATAGCAGACTGAATTCTGACCACCTGTATGTTATAGCAGACTGAATTCTGATCATCTGTATGCCATAGCAGACTGAATTCTGATCACCTGTATGCTATAGCAGACTGAATTCTGATCATCTGTATGTTATAGCAGACTGAATTCTGATCACCTGTATGCTATAGCAGACTGAATTCTGACCACCTGTATGTTATAGCAGACTGAATTCTGATCCCCTGTATGTTATAGCAGACTGAATTCTGATCCCCTGTATGTTATAGCAGACTGAATTCTGACCACCTGTATGCTATAGCAGACTGAATTCTGATCACCTGTATGCCATAGCAGACTGAATTCGGATCACTTATGAACATAGAACATGCTATGTTAGAGAATAAATATATATTATAATAAATATCTGGTAACATTTGGACGTTTCAATTGAAAAAAGACTGTCACATGATTATAGACATTTGACCTGCCAGATCTGAATAAATGGGTTGGATGGATGGCTTCCATTTTCCAGCAATTGAATTACAAGTCGTTCATATGCTAAAAATATTCTGCTGAAAAAGATGCTTCCCTCAGCATGCATTATCCTTAGAGGTCAGAACAAGCAACAGGGGCCTCCGACCCCAATACCAGGGGCTGACAGGGACCTCACCAGAGTTTCAGAAGGAGGGCCTCAGACCCCAATACCAGGGGCTGACAGGGACCTCACCAGAGTTTCAGGACCAGGGCCTCCGACCCCAATTCCAGGGGCTGACGGGGACCTCCGACCCCAATTCCAGGGGCTGACGGGGACCTCCGACCCCAATACCAGGGGCTGACGGGGACCTCCGACCCCAATACCAGGGGCTGACAGGGACCTCACCAGAGTTTCAGGACCAGGGCCTCCGACCCCAATTCCAGGGGCTGACGGGGACCTCCGACCCCAATTCCAGGGGCTGACGGGGACCTCCGACCCCAATACCAGGGGCTGACGGGGACCTCCGACCCCAATACCAGGGGCTGACAGGGACTTCACCAGAGTTTCAGGACCAGGGCCTCCGACCCCAATTCCAGGGGCTGACGGGGACCTCCGACCCCAATTCCAGGGGCTGACGGGGACCTCCGACCCCAATACCAGGGGCTGACGGGGACCTCCGACCCCAATACCAGGGGCTGACGGGGACCTCCGACCCCAATACCAGGGGCTGACGGGGACCTCCGACCCCAATACCAGGGGCTGACGGGGACCTCCGACCCCAATACCAGGGGCTGACGGGGACCTCCGACCCCAATACCAGGGGCTGACGGGGACCTCCGACCCCAATACCAGGGGCTGACGGGGACCTCCGACCCCAATACCAGGGGCTGACGGGGACCTCCGACCCCAATACCAGGGGCTGACGGGGACCTCCGACCCCAATACCAGGGGCTGACGGGGACCTCCGACCCCAATACCAGGGGCTGACGGGGACCTCCGACCCCAATACCAGGGGCTGACGGGGACCTCCGACCCCAATACCAGGGGCTGACGGGGACCTCCGACCCCAATACCAGGGGCTGACGGGGACCTCCGACCCCAATACCAGGGGCTGACGGGGACCTCCGACCCCAATACCAGGGGCTGACGGGGACCTCCGACCCCAATACCAGGGGCTGACGGGGACCTCCGACCCCAATACCAGGGGCTGACGGGGACCTCCGACCCCAATACCAGGGGCTGACGGGGACCTCCGACCCCAATACCAGGGGCTGACGGGGACCTCCGACCCCAATACCAGGGGCTGACGGGGACCTCCGACCCCAATACCAGGGGCTGACGGGGACCTCCGACCCCAATACCAGGGGCTGACGGGGACCTCCGACCCCAATACCAGGGGCTGACGGGGACCTCCGACCCCAATACCAGGGGCTGACGGGGACCTCCGACCCCAATACCAGGGGCTGACGGGGACCTCCGACCCCAATACCAGGGGCTGACGGGGACCTCCGACCCCAATACCAGGGGCTGACGGGGACCTCCGACCCCAATACCAGGGGCTGACGGGGACCTCCGACCCCAATACCAGGGGCTGACGGGGACCTCCGACCCCAATACCAGGGGCTGACGGGGACCTCCGACCCCAATACCAGGGGCTGACGGGGACCTCCGACCCCAATACCAGGGGCTGACGGGGACCTCCGACCCCAATACCAGGGGCTGACGGGGACCTCCGACCCCAATACCAGGGGCTGACGGGGACCTCCGACCCCAATACCAGGGGCTGACGGGGACCTCCGACCCCAATACCAGGGGCTGACGGGGACCTGAGAAAAAAAAAAATATATATAAATGCTATTGTGCACTTCAGATCTGTTTTCCAGAGGAGTTTACACACACCTCTTTGTTCCTGTTTATCTTATAGTGTGTTAGTGGTGTATTCATCAAGGGATCATGGGTAATGGCAGCAGGGATCATGGGTAATGGCAGCAGGGATCATGGGTAATGGCAGCAGGCATCATGGGTAATGGCAGCAGGCATCATGAGTAATGGCAGCAGGGATCATGATAATGGCAGCAGGGATCATGGGTAATGACAGCAGGGATTATGGGTAATGGCAGCAGGGATCATGATAATGGCAGCATGCATCATGGGTAATAACAACATTACCATCTATAACTGTCTGAGGGCTGTGAAGAGGCCCCACAACATTACCATCTATAACTGTCTGAGGGCTGTGAAGATGCCCCACAACATTACCATCTATAACTGTCTGAGGGCTGTGAAGATGCCCCACAACATTACCATATATAACTGTCTGAGGGCTGTGAAGAGGCCCCACAACATTACCATATATAACTGTCTGAGGGCTGTGAAGATGCCCCACAACATTACCATCTATAACTGGCTGAGGGCTGTGAAGAGGCCCCACAACATTACCATCTATAACTGGCTGCGGGCTGAGGGCTGTGAAGAGGCCCCACAACATTACCATCTATATCTGTCTGAGGGCTGTGAAGAGGCCCCACAACATTACCATCTATATCTGTCTGAGGGCTGTGAAGATGCCCCACAACATTACCATCTATATCTGTCTGAGGGCTGTGAAGAGGACCCACAACATTACCATCTATATCTGTCTGAGGGCTGTGAAGAGGCCCCACAACATTACCATCTATAACTGTCTGAGGGCTGTGAAGAGGCCCCACAACATTACCATCTATATCTGTCTGAGGGCTGTGAAGAGGACCCACAACATTACCATCTATAACTGGCTGAGGGCTGTGAAGAGGACCCACAACATTACCATCTATAACTGTCTGAGGGCTGTGAAGAGGCCCCACAACATTACCATCTATAACTGTCTGAGGGCTGTGAAGATGCCCCACAACATTACCATCTATAACTGTCTGAGGGCTGTGAAGAGGCCCCACAACATTACCATCTATAACTGTCTGAGGGCTGTGAAGAGGCCCCACAACATTACCATCTATAACTGTCTGAGGGCTGTGAAGAGGACCCACACCATTACCATCTATAACTGTCTGAGGGCTGAGTGTTGGCTGTTCACTTGCTGGTCGGTTGCCATTGACAACCCTTTATGTATTTTTGTTGCGCTCCATCCCTTTTTTATATTTTTTTATTTTTTATTTTTACCGTTATTTTACCAGGTAAGTTGACTGAGAACACGTTCTCATTTGCAGCAACGACCTGGGGAATAGTTACAGGGGAGAGGAGGGGGATGAATGAGCCAATTGTAAACTGGGGATTATTAGGTGACCGTGATGGTTGAGGGCCAGATTGGGAATTTAGCCAGGACACCGGGGTTAACACCCCTACTCTTACGATAAGTGCCATGGGATCTTTAATGACCTCAGAGAGTCAGGACACCCGTTTAACATCCCATCCGAAAGACGGCACCCTACACAGAGCAGTGTCCCCAATCACTGCCCTGGGGCATTGGGATCTTTGTTTAGACCAGAGGAAAGAGTGCCTCCTACTGGCCCTCCAACACCACTTCCAGCAGCACCTGGTCTCCCATCCAGGGACTGACCAGGACCAACCCTGCTTAGCTTCAGAAGCAAGCCAGCAGTGGTATGCAGGGTGGTATGCTGCTGGCATCCCTCTCCCAGTGCGCCCCCCCCGAAGGCTTTGTG
The DNA here is from genome assembly GCF_045679555.1 of Salvelinus alpinus. Taxonomy (NCBI): domain Eukaryota; kingdom Metazoa; phylum Chordata; class Actinopteri; order Salmoniformes; family Salmonidae; genus Salvelinus; species Salvelinus alpinus. The sequence goes on along the minus strand of NC_092111.1, from coordinate 46,442,936 downwards.
ATTATTTTATTATGTTTTATACTTCTTATGATCTATTAATGAATATATTACTGTGTTCCCCAGTGCCCCCCCTGGAAGGCTTCGTGATGAACAGGGTCCAGGGAGACTACTTTGAAACCCTTTTGTACAAAATATTTGTTTCCATCGACGAGCAGACTAACGTGTCAGAGGTGAAATAATATTACGTCTCAGCCTCGTTGAACCATCCAGGTCTTGATCACATTCTGTTTCATACCGTAGGAGCTTGATGCTCAAACGAAGCTAATAAAATATAAACGATAATTATTTAACAATGTTGTTTATTGGTGTGTTTTCTTATTGACTTTATTAAAGTGATTTCAGTCCCATTTAGTATTGATCCTCTTCCTCTGGTGGTTCTGTTCCAGCTGGCTAATGTTCTGGAGATTGACTTGGGCCTGGTGAAGGTATGTATCTACGGAGATATAGATCACACACTGTTATATTGTCCATGGCGGTGTTCACCAACCTTTTCTGAGTCAAGATCACTTTCACAGTCAGGAAGCAAGCCGAGATCTACCGCTCTGAATCTTTTTAAAACTTAAAATAATATAACATGAACCTAATAAAAACAGTTTAGTCAGAATGAGGTTTGTGTAGTAGCCCTAATACATTATCACATCATATTGGCTATATGCCTGGTCCAATACATTATCACATCCTATTGGCTATATGTCTGGTCTAATATATCATCACATCCTATTGGCTATATGCCTGGTCTAATACATTATCACATCATATTGGCTATATGCCTGGTCCAATACATTATCACATCCTATTGGCTATATGTCTGGTCTAATATATCATCACATCCTATTGGCTATATGCCTGGTCTAATACATTATCACATCATATTGGCTATATGCCTGGTCCAATACATTATCACATCCTATTGGCTATATGTCTGGTCTAATATATCATCACATCCTATTGGCTATATGCCTGGTCTAATACATTATCACATCATATTGGCTATATGCCTGGTCCAATACATTATCACATCCTATTGGCTATATGCCTGGTCTAATACATTATCACATCCTATTGGCCATATGCCTGGTCTAATACAGTATCACATCATATTGGCTATATGCCTGGTCTAATACATTATCACATCCTATTGGCTTTATGTCTGGTCTAATACATTATCACATCCTATTGGCTATATGCCTGGTCTAATACATTATCACATCCTATTGGCTATATGCCTGGTCTAATACATTATCACAGCATAGTGGCTATATGCCTGGCCTAATACATTATCACAGCACATTGGCTATATGCCTGGCCTAGTACATTATCACAGCATATTGGCTATATGCCTGCCCTAATACATTATCACAGCACATTGGCTATATGCCTGGTCTAATACATTATCACATCCTATTGGCTATATGCCTGGCCTAATACATTACCACATCCTATTGGCTATATGCCTGGTCTAATACATTATCACATCCTACTGGCTATATGCCTGGTCTAATACATTATCACATCCTATTGGCTATATGCCTGGTCTAATACATTATCACATCCTATTGGCTTTATGCCTGGTCTAATACATTATCACAGCATATTGGCTATATGCCTGGTCTAATACATTATCACAGCATATTGGCAATATGCCATGAAATCATGGGGATTTCAAGAGCTCTGAAAAAAGTGAGGTCAACTCATGACGTCAGTGATCTTCAGGTCATAAATTCGGAGCTCTGGGAAGATGCCCTAGTCTGACTTGGAATCCCGAGTGGGATGACCGTTCGTTCAAAAAGTTTTATTTTGCAGAGTTCCCAGTTGTCTTGAACGCACCATTAGTATCAGCGGAGGGAGGGATCAGCCTCTCACGGTCCATGCATCACCGTGGGTAGTGGTGGAGATACAGCACCATGGGTAGTAGTGGAGATGCAGCACCGTGGGTAGTAGTGGAGATGCAGCACCGTGGGTAGTGGTGGAGATGCAGCACCGTGGGTAGTGGTGGAGATACAGCACCGTGGGTAGTAGTGGAGATGCAGCACCGTGGGTAGTAGTGGAGATACAGCACCGTGGGTAGTAGTGGAGATGCAGCACCGTGGGTAGTAGTGGAGATGCAGCACCGTGGGTAGTAGTGTAGATACAGCACCGTGGGTAGTAGTGGAGATGCAGCACCGTGGGTAGTAGTGGAGATACAGCACCGTGGGTAGTAGTGGAGATACAGCACCGTGGGTAGTAGTGGAGATGCAGCACCGTGGGTAGTAGTGGAGATACAGCACCGTGGGTAGTAGTGGAGATGCAGCACCGTGGGTAGTAGTGGAGATACAGCACCGTGGGTAGTAGTGGAGATGCAGCACCGTGGGTAGTAGTGGAGATGCATCACCGTGGGTAGTAGTGGAGATGCAGCACCGTGGGTAGTAGTGGAGATGCAGCACCGTGGGTAGTAGTGGAGATGCAGCACCGTGGGTAGTAGTGGAGATGCATCACCGTGGGTAGTAGTGGAGATGCATCACCGTGGGTAGTGGTAGAGATGCAGCACCGTGGGTAGTGGTGGAGATGCAGCACCGTGGGTAGTGGTGGAGATGCAGCACCGTGGGTAGTAGTGGAGATGCAGCACCGTGGGTAGTGGTAGAGATGCAGCACCGTGGGTAGTGGTAGAGATGCAGCACCGTGGGTAGTGGTAGAGATGCAGCACCGTGGGTAGTGGTAGAGATGCAGCACCGTGGGTAGTAGTGGAGATGCAGCACCGTGGGTAGTGGTAGAGATGCAGCACCGTGGGTAGTAGTGGAGATACAGCACCGTGGGTAGTAGTGGAGATGCAGCACCGTGGGTAGTAGTGGAGATACAGCACCGTGGGTAGTAGTGGAGATGCATCACCGTGGGTAGTAGTGGAGATGCATCGCCGTGGGTAGTAGTGGAGATGCAGCACCGTGGGTAGTAGTGGAGATGCAGCACCGTGGGTAGTGGTGGAGATGCAGCACCGTGGGTAGTAGTGGAGATGCAGCACCGTGGGTAGTAGTGGAGATGCATCACCGTGGGTAGTAGTGGAGATGCAGCACCGTGGGTAGTAGTGGAGATGCAGCACCGTGGGTAGTAGTGGAGATGCAGCACCGTGGGTAGTGGTGGAGATGCATCACCGTGGGTAGTAGTGGAGATGCATCACCGTGGGTAGTAGTGGAGATGCATCACCGTGGGTAGTAGTGGAGATGCATCACCGTGGGTAGTAGTGGAGATGCATCACCGTGGATAGTAGTGGAGATGCATCACCGTGGGTAGTAGTGGAGATGCATCACCGTGGGTAGTGGTGGAGATGCAGCACCGTGGGTAGTGGTGGAGATACAGCACCGTGGGTAGTAGTGGAGATACAGCACCGTGGGTAGTGGTGGAGATACAGCACCGTGGGTAGTGGTGGAGATACAGCACCGTGGGTAGTAGTGGAGATGCAGCACCGTGGGTAGTGGTAGAGATGCAGCACCGTGGGTAGTAGTGGAGATACAGCACCGTGGGTAGTAGTGGAGATGCAGCACCGTGGGTAGTAGTGGAGATGCAGCACCGTGGGTAGTGGTAGAGATGCAGCACCGTGGGTAGTGGTAGAGATGCAGCACCGTGGGTAGTAGTGGAGATACAGCACCGTGGGTAGTAGTGGAGATACAGCACCGTGGGTAGTAGTGGAGATACAGCACCGTGGGTAGTAGTGGAGATACAGCACCGTGGGTAGTGGTGGAGATACAGCACCGTGGGTAGTAGTGGAGATGCAGCACCGTGGGTAGTGGTAGAGATGCAGCACCGTGGGTAGTAGTGGAGATACAGCACCGTGGGTAGTAGTGGAGATGCAGCACCGTGGGTAGTAGTGGAGATGCAGCACCGTGGGTAGTGGTAGAGATGCAGCACCGTGGGTAGTGGTAGAGATGCAGCACCGTGGGTAGTAGTGGAGATACAGCACCGTGGGTAGTAGTGGAGATACAGCACCGTGGGTAGTAGTGGAGATACAGCACCGTGGGTAGTAGTGGAGATACAGCACCGTGGGTAGTGGTGGAGATACAGCACCGTGGGTAGTAGTGGAGATACAGCACCGTGGGTAGTAGTGGAGATAAAGCACCGTGGGTAGTAGTGGAGATACAGCACCGTGGGTAGTGGTGGAGATGCGGCACCGTGGGTAGTAGTGGAGATACAGCACCGTGGGTAGTGGTGGAGATGCAGCACCGTGGGTAGTAGTGGAGATACAGCACCGTGGGTAGTGGTGGAGATACAGCACCGTGGGTAGTAGTGGAGATACAGCACCGTGGGTAGTGGTGGAGATGCAGCACCGTGGGTAGTGGTGGAGATGCAGCACCGTGGGTAGTGGTGGAGATGCAGCACCGTGGGTAGTGGTGGAGATGCAGCACCGTGGGTAGTGGTAGAGATGCAGCACCGTGGGTAGTGGTAGAGATGCAGCACCGTGGGTAGTAGTGGAGATACAGCACCGTGGGTAGTAGTGGAGATACAGCACCGTGGGTAGTAGTGGAGATACAGCACCGTGGGTAGTGGTGGAGATACAGCACCGTGGGTAGTAGTGGAGATACAGCACCGTGGGTAGTAGTGGAGATACAGCACCGTGGGTAGTGGTGGAGATGCAGCACCGTGGGTAGTGGTGGAGATGCAGCACCGTGGGTAGTGGTGGAGATGCAGCACCGTGGGTAGTGGTGGAGATGCAGCACCGTGGGTAGTGGTGGAGATGCAGCACCGTGGGTAGTGGTGGAGATGCAGCACCGTGGGTAGTGGTGGAGATGCAGCACCGTGGGTAGTAGTGGAGATGCAGCACCGTGGGTAGTAGTGGAGATGCAGCACCGTGGGTAGTAGTGGAGATGCAGCACCGTGGGTAGTGGTGGAGATGCAGCACCGTGGGTAGTGGTGGAGATGCAGCACCGTGGGTAGTAGTGGAGATACAGCACCGTGGGTAGTGGTGGAGATACAGCACCGTGGGTAGTGGTGGAGATGCAGCACCGTGGGTAGTGGTGGAGATACAGCACCGTGGGTAGTGGTGGAGATGCAGCACCGTGGGTAGTAGTGGAGATACAGCACCGTGGGTAGTGGTGGAGATGCAGCACCGTGGGTAGTGGTGGAGATGCAGCACCGTGGGTAGTAGTGGAGATACAGCACCGTGGGTAGTGGTGGAGATGCAGCACCGTGGGTAGTGGTGGAGATGCAGCACCGTGGGTAGTGGTGGAGATGCAGCACCGTGGGTAGTGGTGGAGATGCAGCACCGTGGGTAGTGGTGGAGATGCAGCACCGTGGGTAGTGGTGGAGATGCAGCACCGTGGGTAGTGGTGGAGATGCAGCACCGTGGGTAGTGGTGGAGATGCAGCACCGTGGGTAGTGGTGGAGATGCAGCACCGTGGGTAGTGGTGGAGATGCAGCACCGTGGGTAGTGGTGGAGATGCAGCACCGTGGGTAGTAGTGGAGATGCAGCACCCTGCTATCTGACAAGACAAGCCTGTGTACTCACTTTTGTTATTGTCACATATGGAACAATGTTGCAAATGTCTATTTCCTCGAGCGTTTATGGACACAATGTACCAGCCATTCTGTTAACAGTGGAGTCGCTGCAGTTTGTTTTGAGCCTCTGCCAGTGCCACAAAGATCGGTGAATGTGAGATGGAGATTGCCTTCGAAACTGCGTTGAGAGGTTGTGTGTAGCCTACACATGATGTCAGCAATGCAAGTGATGTTTTCTGTTGGGGACTTGCCGTGCAGTAGGCTGAATATGGTAGGCTGCCTGCGTTGTGATAAGGCTGGTCTAATGTATGAATGAAGCCAGAGAGGTGATATGTCTGTTTCATGCAGCTTTTCACAGGTGCATGTTTTGCATCAGTGCAGCATAACATCTGTATATTATTGGTTCACGGGACACATCGTCATTTTTCTTGGGAAACGAGGAAGGAGCTTGTCGGGAAGTCATGGAATGCAGGTCAACGGTGTTAAACTCTAACACACACACACACACACACACACACACACACACACACACACACACACACACACACACACACACACACACACACACACACACACACTGTAAGATCAGTTGACTGCATCCCATGGCACAGCCACAGACAGACGGCAAACTGTCTGGAGTTGAATTAGTGCTTGAGCCGTCATCAAGTCTGGCCTAATTTCCTAGGGTATCTCTCTCTCTGTCTCTCTCTCTCGCTCCCTCAGTATCTCTCTCTCTGTCTCTCTCTCTGTCTCTCTCTGTCTCTCTCTCTCTGTCTCTCTCTCTCTGTCTCTCTCTCTCTCTCTCTCTCTCTCTCTCTCTCTCTCTCTCTCTCTCTCTCTGTCTCTCTCTGTCTCTCTGTCTCTCAGTCTCTCAGTCTCTCAGTCTCTCAGTCTCTCTGTCTCTCTGTCTCTCTGTCTCTCTGTCTCTCTGTCTCTCTGTCTCTCTGTCTCTCTCTGTCTCTCTGTCTCTCTGTCTCTCTGTCTCTCTGTCTCTCTCTGTCTCTCTCTCTCTCTCAGTCTCTCTGTCTCTCTCTCTCTCTCTCTCTCTCTCTCTCTCGCTCCCTCAGTATCTCTGTCTCTGTCTCTGTCTCTGTCTCTGTCTCTGTCTCTCTCTCTCTCTCTCTCTCTCTCTCTCTCTCTCTCTCTCTCTCTCTCTCTCTCTCTCTCTCTCTCTCTCTCTCTCTCTCTGTCTCTGTCTCTGTCTCTGTCTCTCAAAAACTGAAATGTTGATGTCAGTGAGAATTTCCTTCAGCAATTAACTTTTAGTTGTTAGCTGCAGGAAACTTTCTCCACAGATTTTATTATTTTCTGTGTGACCATAATGATGCAGGGTGAATCACAATAAATTGCTGCAGTGCTTTTATTTTATTTATTTATTTTACCGTTATTTTGCTAATGATTAGTTGGTGTGAAGGTGGTCTGACCGACCAGGGGATTGTCTTCAGTGCACATTGAGAGGTCAGTCGGAGGAGCAGGACAAAGCAGCCGCCCATGGATTCTAACTTGGCTGACAACGTTCTGTTTGACCCTCATGGCATACCATTGATTAGGAAAAGGCTGCTTCTGGCTGTACACTATGTTATGTTCTCTCTCTCTCTTTATCCCCTCTCTCTTTCTCTCTATCCCCCCCTCCCCTCCCTCTCTCCCCCCTCCCTCTCTCCCCCCTCCCCCCCCGCTCTCCCTCCCTCTCTCAGAATGCTGTGTCTATGTACTGTCGCCTGGGTTTTGCCCTGAAGAAAGGAAGCTCTTTCAGCTCAGAGCAGCTCCACCCCTCGTGGAAGACTGCCCCCTCTGTCAACAGACTGAAGTAGGTCTTCAATACCACTATACCACTATACTACCACACTACTACACCACTATATCAACAGACTGAAGTAGGTCTTCAATACCACTATACCACTATATACCACTATACTACTATACTACTATACTACTATATACCACTATACCACTATACTACTATATACCACTATACTACTATATACCACTATACTACTATATACCACTATACTACTATATACCACTATACTACTATATACCACTATACTACTATATACCACTATACTACCACACTACTACACAACTATATCAACAGACTGAAGTAGGTCTTCAATACCACTATACCACTATACTACCACACTACTACACAACTATATCAACAGACTGAAGTAGGTCTTCAATACCACTATACCACTATACTACTATACTACTATACTACTATACTACTATACTACTATATACCACTATACTACTATATACCACTATACTACTATATACCACTATACTACTATATACCACTATACTACTATATACCACTATACTACTATATACCACTATACTACTATATACCACTATACTACTATACTACTATATCAACAGACTGAAGTAGGTCTTCAATACCACTATACTACTATACCACTATACTACTATACCACTATACTACTATACTACTATATATCACTATGTCACTACACTACTATATCACTATACTACTATACTACTACAACACTATATCACTATACTACTATACTACTACAACACTATATCACTATACTACTATACTACTACAACACTACACCACTGTAATACTACACTACTATATATCACTATACTACTATATATCACTATACTACTCTATATCACTACACTACTATATATCACTATACTACTCTATATCACTACACTACTATATATCACTACACTACTATATATCACTACACTACTATATATCACTATACTACTATATATCACTATACTACTCTATATCACTACACTACTATATATCACTATACTACTCTATATCACTACACTACTATATATCACTACACTACTATATATCACTACACTACTATATATCACTATACTACTATATATCACTACACTACTATATATATCACTATACTACTATATCACTATACTACTATATATCACTATACTACTATATATCACTACACTACTATATATCACTACACTACTATATATCACTATACTACTATATATCACTACACTACTATATATCACTACACTACTATATATCACTATACTACTATATATAACTACACTACTATATATCACTACACTACTATATATCACTACACTACTATATATCACTATACTACTATATATCACTACACTACTATATATCACTACACTACTATATATCACTACACTACTACATATCACTACACTACTATATATCACTATACTACTATATATCACTACACTACTATATATCACTACACTACTATATATCACTACACTACTATATATCACTATCCTACTACAACACTACACCACTATATCACTATACTACTATATATCACTATACTACTATATATCACTACACTACTATATATATCACTATACTACTATATCACTATACTACTATATATCACTACACTACTATATATCACTATACTACTATATATAACTACACTACTATATATCACTACACTACTATATATCACTACACTACTATATATCACTACACTACTATATATCACTATACTACTATATATCACTACACTACTATATATAACTACACTACTATATATCACTACACTACTATATATCACTACACTACTATATATCACCACTACTATATCACTATACTACTATATATCACTACACTACTACATATCACTACACTACTACATATCACTACACTACTATATATCACTATACTACTATATATCACTACACTACTATATATCACTACACTACTATATATCACTACACTACTATATATCACTATACTACTACAACACTACACCACTATATCACTATACTACTATATATCACTATACTACTATATATCACTATACTACTCTATATCACTACACTACTATATATCACTATACTACTACACCACTACACCACTATATCACTACACTACTATATATCACTATACTACTATATATCACTATACTACTATATATCACTACACTACTATATATCACTATACTACTACAACACTACACCACTATATCACTATACTACTATATCACTATACTACTATATATCACTATACTACTATATATCACTACACTACTATATATCACTATACTACTACAACACTACACCACTATATCACTATACTACTATATATCACTACACTACTATATATCACTATATTACTATATATCACTATATCACTACACTACTACATATCACTATACTACTATATATCACTATACTACTATATATCACTATACAACTATATCACGTCACTACTATATATCACTATACTACTATATCACTACACTACTATATATCACTATACTACTATATATCACTATACTACTATATCACTACACTACTATAACACTATACTACTATATCACAATACTACTATAACACTATACTACTATATCACAATACTACTATAACACTATAACACAATACTACTATAACACAATACTACTATAACACTATACTACTATATCACAATACTACTATAACACTATACTACTATATCACTACACTACTATAACACTATAACACAATACTATTATGACACCATATCACTACACTACTATATCACTACACTTCTATATATCACTACACTACTATATATCACTACACTACTATATATCACTATACTACTCTATATCACTACACTACTATATATCAATATACTACTATATATCACTACACTACTATATATCACTACACTACTATATATCACTACACTACTATATATCACTACACTACTATATATCACTATACTACTATATATCACTACACTACTATATATCACTACACTACTATATATCACTATACTACTACAACACTACACCACTATATCACTATACACTACACTACTATATATCACTATACACAATACTACTATAACACTATATCACTATACTACTATAACACCATATCACTACACTACTATATCACTATACTACTATAACACTATACTACTATATCACTATACTACTATAACACTATACTACTATAACACTATACTACTATAACACCATATCACTACACTACTATATCACAATACTACTATACTACTATAACACTATACTACTATACCACAATACTACTATAACATTCTTAATGTTCTGAGAACATGACTTTAAATAGAACCATGAGGAAACCTGTAGAAAACGTTATACTGAAGTACTGAGATTCCCACCTAAGAAGGATGGTTCTCAGAACGTTATGTGCTAGCTGGGTATCCTGCACCATTCCCAGAACGTTGCGGAAAGGTTGCATGCCACGCTCTCACCAAGCTCTAAGAAACAAATGGTTCTCAGAACGTTATGGACTAGCTGGGTTATCACCTGTGGAAGGCGTGGCTTCCAGCGAGGCGTGAATTTCATTTGCCTTGTCGGGCGTGATTGTAGATCGTTCAACCGAAGTCTCGAGAGTACTTCTGCCCATTGTATGTTGTACTGAAGTTGACTGAGTGAAAGGGAAGCAGTCCAGCTCCAAACCAATGGGGAAATGAAGCACTACACAATACAAAACCAGATTACAGTACATCTAAAGCACGTTAATTAATCACATCCACAATATAAGACACAAGCCCCCTAATGCACACACACACACACACACACACACACACACACACACACACACACACACACACACACACACACACACACACACACACACACACACACACACACACACACAGCCCCAGTGTAATGTATGTGTGGGGTTTCCCACCCCGTGTCCCAGGAGCACAGTGGACCCCAAACAGATGCTGCTGTCGTGGGAACAGGGGAGTCCTGTGATGGAGGCTGGATCTTCGGCTACAGACACGGACACCACCAGCCTGGAGGACCAAGGTGAGAGTCTCCACTGTTACCACCCAAAACACACTACAAGCCCTGGTTCTGGCCCAGGCTGCCCAAAGTAACCTTTGTGTTGTATCCCCCTGAGTAGTAGTATCCCCCTGAGTAGTAGTATCCCCCTGAGTAGTAGTATCCCCCTGAGTAGTAGTATCCCCCTGAGTAGTAGTATCCCCCTGAGTAGTAGTATCCCCCTGAGTAGTAGTATCCCCCTGAGTAGTAGTATCCCCCTGAGTAGTAGTATCCCCCTGAGTAGTAGTATCCCCCTGAGTAGTAGTATCCCCCTGAGTAGTAGTATCCCCCTGAGTAGTAGTATCCCCCTGAGTAGTAGTATCCCCCTGAGTAGTAGTATCCCCCTGAGTAGTAGTATCCCCCTGAGTAGTAGTATCCCCCTGAGTAGTAGTATCCCCCTGAGTAGTAGTATCCCCCTGAGTAGTAGTATCCCCCTGAGTAGTAGTAAACCCCCTGAGTAGTAGTAACCCCCCTGAGTAGTAGTAACCCCCCTGAGTAGTAGTAACCCCCCTGAGTAGTAGTAACCCCCTGAGTAGTAGTAACCCCCCTGAGTAGTAGTAACCCCCCTGAGTAGTAGTAACCCCCCTGAGTAGTAGTAACCCCCCTGAGTAGTAGTAACCCCCTGAGTAGTAGTAACCCCCTGAGTAGTAGTAACCCCCTGAGTAGTAGTAACCCCCTGAGTAGTAGTAACCTCCCTGAGTAGTAGTAACCTCCCTGAGTAGTAGTAACCTCCCTGAGTAGTAGTAACCTCCCTGAGTAGTAGTAACCTCCCTGAGTAGTAGTAACCTCCCTGAGTAGTAGTAATCTCCCTGAGTAGTAGTAACCTCCCTGAGTAGTAGTAACCTCCCTGAGTAGTAGTAACCTCCCTGAGTAGTAGTAACCTCCCTGAGTAGTAGTAACCTCCCTGAGTAGTAGTAACCTCCCTGAGTAGTAGTAACCCCCTCTGAGTAGTAGTAACCTCCCTGAGTAGTAGTAACCCCCTCTGAGTAGTAGTAAACCCCTCTGAGTAGTAGTAAACCCCTCTGAGTAGTAGTAACCTCCCTGAGTAGTAGTAACCCCCTCTGAGTAGTAGTAACCCCCAGAGTAGTAACCCCCAGAGTAGTATTCCCCCCAGAGTAGTATTCCCCCCAGAGTAGTATTCCCCCCAGAGTAGTAACCCCCAGAGTAGTAACCCCCAGAGTAGTAACCCCCAGAGTAGTAACCCCCAGAGTAGTAACCCCCAGAGTAGTATTCCCCCCAGAGTAGTATTCCCCCCAGAGTAGTATTTCCCCCAGAGTAGTATTTCCCCCAGAGTAGTAACCCCCCCAGAGTAGTAACCCCCCCAGAGTAGTAACCCCCCCAGAGTAGTATTCCCCCCAGAGTAGTATTCCCCCCAGAGTAGTATTCCCCCCAGAGTAGCATTCCCCCCAGAGTAGTATTCCCCCCAGAGTAGTATTCCCCCCAGAGTAGTATTCCCCCAGAGTAGTATTCCCCCCAGAGTAGTATTCCCCCCAGAGTAGTATTCCCCCCAGAGTAGTATTCCCCCCAGAGTAGTATTTCCCCCAGAGTAGTATTTCCCCCAGAGCAGTATTTCCCCCAGAGTAGTATTTCCCCCCCAGAGTAGCATTCCCCCCCAGAGTAGTAACCCCCAGAGTAGTAACCCCCAGAGTAGTAACCCCCAGAGTAGTATTTCCCCCAGAGTAGTATTTCCCCCCCAGAGTAGTATTCCCCCCAGAGTAGTAACCCCCAGAGTAGTATTTCCCCCAGAGTAGCATTTCCCCCCCAGAGTAGTATTACCCCCCGAGTAGTAACCCCCAGAGTAGTATTTCCCCCCCAGAGTAGTATTTCCTCCCCAGAGTAGTATTTCCCCCCCAGAGTAGTATTTCCCCCCCAGAGTAGTATTTCCCCCCCAGAGTAGTATTTCCCCCCCAGAGTAGTAACCCCCAGAGTAGTATTTCCCCCAGAGTAGTATTTCCCCCAGAGTAGTATTTCCCCCAGAGTAGTATTTCCCCCAGAGTAGTATTTCCCCCAGAGTAGTATTTCCCCCCAGAGTAGTATTTCCCCCAGAGTAGTATTTCCCCCAGAGTAGTATTTCCCCCAGAGTAGTATTTCCCCCCCAGAGTAGTATACCCCCCGAGTAGTAACCCCCAGAGTAGTATTTCCCCCCCAGAGTAGCATTTCCCCCCCAGAGTAGTATTTCCCCCCCAGAGTAGTATTACCCCCCGAGTAGCATTTCCCCCCCAGAGTAGCATTTCCCCCCCAGAGTAGTATTCCCCCCCAGAGTAGTATTCCCCCAGAGTAGTATTCCCCCAGAGTAGTATTTCCCCCCCAGAGTAGTATTTCCCCCAGAGTAGTAACCCCCAGTAGTAACCCCCAGAGTAGCATTTCCCCCAGAGTAGTATTTTCCCCACAGAGTAGTATTCCCCCCAGAGTAGTAACCCCCAGAGTAGTATTTCCCCCTGAGTAGTAACCCCCAGCAGTATTCCCCCAGAGTAGTATTCCCCCAGAGTAGTATTCCCCCAGAGTAGTATTCCCCCAGAGTAGTATTCCCCCAGAGTAGTATTCCCCCAGAGTAGTATTCCCCCAGAGTAGTATTCCCCCAGCGTAGTAACCCCCAGCGTAGAAACCCCCAGAGTAGTATTCCCCCAGAGTAGTATTCCCCCAGAGTAGTATTCCCCCAGAGTAGTAACCCCCAGTAGTAACCCCCAGAGTAGTATTCCCCCAGAGTAGTAACCCCCAGAGTAGTATTCCCCCAGAGTAGTAACCCCCAGTAGTAACCCCCAGAGTAGTATTCCCCCAGAGTAGTAACCCCCAGAGTAGTATTCCCCCCCAGAGTAGTATTCCCCCAGAGTAGTATACCCCCAGAGTAGTATACCCCCAGAGTAGTATTCCCCCAGAGTAGTAACCCCCAGTAGTAACCCCCAGAGTAGTATTCCCCCAGAGTAGTATTTCCCCCAGAGTAGTATTTCCCCCAGAGTAGTAACACCCAGAGTAGTATTCCCCCAGAGTAGTATTCCCCCAGAGTAGTATTCCCCCAGAGTAGTATTCCCCCAGAGTAGTATTTCCCCCAGAGTAGTATTTCCCCCAGAGTAGTAACCCCCAGAGTAGTATACCCCCAGAGTAGTATACCCCCAGAGTAGTATACCCCCAGAGTAGTATACCCCCAGAGTAGTATACCCCCAGAGTAGTATTCCCCCAGAGTAGTATTCCCCCAGAGTAGTATACCCCCAGAGTAGTATTTCCCCCAGAGTAGTAACCCCCAGTAGTAACCCCCAGAGTAGTATTTCCCCCAGAGTAGTAACCCCCAGTAGTAACCCCCAGAGTAGTAACCCCCAGAGTAGTAACCCCCAGAGTAGTAACCCCCAGTAGTAACCCCCAGTAGTATACCCCCAGAGTAGTAACCCCCAGTAGTATACCCCCAGAGTAGTATACCCCCAGAGTAGTATACCCCCAGAGTAGTATACCCCCAGAGTAGTATACCCCCAGAGTAGTATTCCCCCAGAGTAGTATACCCCCAGAGTAGTATTCCCCCAGAGTAGTATTCCCCCAGAGTAGTATTCCCCCAGAGTAGTATTCCCCCAGAGTAGTATTTCCCCCAGAGTAGTAACCCCCAGTAGTAACCCCCAGTAGTAACCCCCAGAGTAGTAACCCCCAGAGTAGTAACCCCCAGAGTAGTAACCCCCAGAGTAGTAACCCCCAGAGTAGTAACCCCCAGAGTAGTAACCCCCAGTAGTATACCCCCAGTAGTATACCCCCAGAGTAGTAACCCCCAGTAGTATACCCCCAGAGTAGTATACCCCCAGAGTAGTATACCCCCAGAGTAGTATACCCCCAGAGTAGTAACCCCCAGTAGTATACCCCCAGAGTAGTAACCCCCAGTAGTATACCCCCAGAGTAGTATACCCCCAGAGTAGTATACCCCCAGAGTAGTATACCCCCAGAGTAGTATAATCCCAGAGTAGTATACCCCCAGAGTAGTATACCCCCAGAGTAGTAACCCCCAGTAGTATACCCCCAGAGTAGTAACCCCCAGTAGTATACCCCCAGAGTAGTATACCCCCAGAGTAGTATACCCCCAGAGTAGTATACCCCCAGAGTAGTATTCCCCCCAGAGTAGTATTTCCCCCAGAGTAGTATTCCCCCCAGAGTAGTATTCCCCCCAGAGTAGTATTCCCCCAGAGTAGTATTCCCCCAGAGTAGTATTTCCCCCAGAGTAGTATTCCCCCCAGAGTAGTATTCCCCCCAGAGTAGTATTCCCCCCAGAGTAGTATTTCCCCCAGAGTAGTATTCCCCCAGAGTAGTATTCCCCCCAGAGTAGTATTCCCCCAGTAGTATACCCCCCCGAGTAGTATTCCCCCCCAGAGTAGTATTCCCCCAGCGTAGTAACCCCCAGAGTAGTATTCCCCCAGAGTAGTAACCCCCAGTAGTATTCCCCCCCAGAGTAGTATTCCCCCAGAGTAGGGCGGCTGTAGCCTGTGCTGTATTAAGGTTGTTGTCTTGCAAAACAATCCACTCCAATCCACAGCATCATGGGATTATGAGTTCTTCTCTCTCTGTGTGTTAGACAACACCAGTGTGAGCAGCCTGAGTAACCCTGGTCCTGCTGCCCCGCCCACCAAGAGGATCGCCTTCCTGTTTGACTCCACCCTCACCGCCTTCCTCATGATGGGGAACCTCTCTCCGGTACGTACCCTAACCTCTGACCCCTGACCCTCACTGCCTTCCTCATGATGGGGAATCTCTCTCCGGTACGTACCCTAACCTCTGACCCCTGACCCTCACTGCCTTCCTCATGATGGGGAACCTCTCTCCGGTACGTACCCTAACCTCTGACCCCTAACCCTCACTGCCTTCCTCATGATGGGGAACCTCTCTCCGGTACGTTCCCTAACCTCTGACCCCTAACCCTCACCACCTTCCTCATGATGGGGAACCTCTCTCCGGTACGTACCCTAACCTCTGACCCCTAACCCTCACCACCTTCCTCATGATGGGGAACCTCTCTCCGGTACGTACCCTAACCTCTGACCCCTAACCCTCACTGCCTTCCTCATGATGGGGAACCTCTCTCCGGTACGTTCCCTAACCTCTGACCCCTAACCCTCACTGCCTTCCTCATGATGGGGAACCTCTCTCCGGTACGTACCCTAACCTCTGACCCCTGACCCTCACTGCCTTCCTCATGATGGGGAACCTCTCTCCGGTACGTACCCTAACCTCTGACCCCTGACCCTCACTGCCTTCCTCATGATGGGGAACCTCTCTCCGGTACGTACCCTAACCTCTGACCCCTAACCCTCACCGCCTTCCTCATGATGGGGAACCTCTCTCCGGTACGTACCCTAACCTCTGACCCCTGACCCTCACTGCCTTCCTCATGATGGGGAACCTCTCTCCGGTACGTACCCTAACCTCTGACCCCTGACCCTCACTGCCTTCCTCATGATGGGGAACCTCTCTCCGGTACGTACCCTAACCTCTGACCCCTGACCCTCACTGCCTTCCTCATGATGGGGAATCTCTCTCCGGTACGTACCCTAACCTCTGACCCCTAACCCTCACCACCTTCCTCATGATGGGGAACCTCTCTCCGGTACGTACCCTAACCTCTGACCCCTGACCCTCACTGCCTTCCTCATGATGGGGAACCTCTCTCCGGTACGTACCCTAACCTCTGACCCCTGACCCTCACTGCCTTCCTCATGATGGGGAACCTCTCTCCGGTACGTACCCTAACCTCTGACCCCTAACCCTCACCACCTTCCTCATGATGGGGAACCTCTCTCCGGTACGTACCCTAACCTCTGACCCCTGACCCTCACTGCCTTCCTCATGATGGGGAACCTCTCTCCGGTACGTACCCTAACCTCTGACCCCTGACCCTCACTGCCTTCCTCATGATGGGGAACCTCTCTCCGGTACGTACCCTAACCTCTGACCCCTAACCCTCACCACCTTCCTCATGATGGGGAACCTCTCTCCGGTACGTACCCTAACCTCTGACCCCTGACCCTCACTGCCTTCCTCATGATGGGGAACCTCTCTCCGGTACGTACATTAACACCTGACCCCTGACCCTCACCCACTTCCTCGTGATTTTAATTATTTTTCTCCAGTGAGTCCTCTGATTCTAACAGTTTTGTGACTTCAATATATCTTTAAAAATCTTCTTTCTGCAAAATGTAATAAAGTGATCACTGATTCCGTAGACTATTACTCGACTCTTTTTCAAACATCAGTATTGACATCTCCTAACAAAATTATTTCCTTCACCAGAGAATCATTACAGTTTGACAACACCATTTCAAGACCTTTATAGAATGCATTCTGATTGGGCGGCTTGTAACACCCCCCCAACAAATCGGTTCTGGTTTTGGGAAGGCAGATATCCAGCCAGACAATCTTTAGATCAGCGATTAAATCCGATCTGATGTTGTATGCAATGTTGGATCTAACAAAGGCACATATCCCCCCACAGTTCTGATTCCGATCCTTCCTAACAACAGAGTAATTGGGTCACAAACCAGTAAAATACGTAGAGCCGTTCATGTAGTATTAGATGCAGTAGTATTTGATGCAGTAGTATTTGATGCAGTAGTATTTGATGTGGTAGTATTAGATGTAGTAGTATTAGATATAGTAGTATTAGATGTAGCAGTATTAGATGTAGTAGTATTAGATGTAGCAGTATTAGATGTATTAGATGTAGCAGTATTAGGGGTATTCATCTTTTACCCTACCAGGTCTGGAGCCTGCTAGTTTTCTGTTCTACCTGATAATGAATTCCACCACCTGGTGTCCCAGGTCTAAATCAGTCCCTGATTAGAGGGGGAATCACCCACCTGGTGTCCCAGGTCTAAATCAGTCCCTGATTAGAGGGGAATCACCCACCTGGTGTCCCAGGTCTAAATCAGTCCCTGATTAGAGGGGAATCACCCACCTGGTGTCCCAGGTCTAAATCAGTCCCTGATTAGAGGGGAATCACCCACCTGGTGTCCCAGGTCTAAATCAGTCCCTGTTCAGAGGGGAATCACCCACCTGGTGTCCCAGGTCTAAATCAGTCCCTGATTAGAGGGGAATCACCCACCTGGTGTCCCAGGTCTAAATCAGTCCCTGATTAGAGGGGAATCACCCACCTGGTGTCCCAGGTCTAAATCAGTCCCTGATTAGAGGGGAATCACCCACCTGGTGTCCCAGGTCTAAATCAGTCCCTGATTAGAGGGGAATCACCCACCTGGTGTCCCAGGTCTAAATCAGTCCCTGATTAGAGGGGAATCACCCACCTGGTGTCCCAGGTCTAAATCAGTCCCTGATTAGAGGGGAATCACCCACCTGGTGTCCCAGGTCTAAATCAGTCCCTGTTCAGAGGGGAATCACCCACCTGGTGTCCCAGGTCTAAATCAGTCCCTGATTAGAGGGGAATCACCCACCTGGTGTCCCAGGTCTAAATCAGTCCCTGATTAGAGGGGAATGACCCACCTGGTGTCCCAGGTCTAAATCAGTCCCTGATTAGAGGGGAATCACCCACCTGGTGTCCCAGGTCTAAATCAGTCCCTGATTAGAGGGGAATCACCCACCTGGTGTCCCAGGTCTAAATCAGTCCCTGATTAGAGGGGAATCACCCACCTGGTGTCCCAGGTCTAAATCAGTCCCTGTTCAGAGGGGAATCACCCACCTGGTGTCCCAGGTCTAAATCAGTCCCTGATTAGAGGGGAATCACCCACCTGGTGTCCCAGGTCTAAATCAGTCCCTGTTCAGAGGGGAATCACCCACCTGGTGTCCCAGGTCTAAATCAGTCCCTGATTAGAGGGGAAGGATGAAAACATAGCAGTGGAACTGGCTTCAAGGTCCAGAGTTGAGTTTGAGGCAACTAAACCATGTCTCTGTTTTCCCCCTCAGAACCTGAAGAGCCATGCTGTCACCATGTTTGAGGTGGGGAAGCTGTCAGACGAGACCCTGGACAGCTTTCTGATGGAGCTGGATAAAGTAAGCTGTGTGTCTGTGTGTGTTTTAATAGGCTTTATGGGAACTAACAGAGGTGCTGTAGAGCGGGAGACAACGTAATATGGCAGCCTCAGATACACAACACACTCACAGGAACACAGAATACACAGGCATACACACACACACACACACTCACAGGAACACAGAATACACAGGCACACACACACACACACACACACACACACACACACACACACACACACACACACACACACACACACTCACAGGAACACAGAATACACAGGCACACACATACACACACACACACACACACACACACACACACACACACACACACACACACACACACACACACACACACACACACACACACACACACACACACACTCACACACACGACAGTACATAAGACATAACTGTACACACACCAGTCTAATCTGTTGACAGGGTTGTTGTTGAGAGTTGTCTTGTTGTTGTCAATCAGGAAGAGAGCACAGGTACTACCTCTGTCTCTCTCTGTCTCTCTGTCCCCCCCCCTCAGGTAGAGAGCACAGGTACTAACCTCTGTCTCTCTCTGTCTCTCTGTCCCCCCGTCCCTCAGGTAGAGAGCACAGCAGAGGGTGAGGCCCAGAGGTATTTTGACCACGCTCTGACCCTCAGGAACACCATCCTGTTTCTCCGCTACAACAAGGAACTGACCACCGACCAGGGCCCTGACCTGCCTAACAACGGTAACTAACAACACAACTTACAGCCTCTTCTTTTAGTTAGGAAGAAAGAATTCTTCTTATTATTAAAAGTAGTTGGAATTAAAAATTAAAGTTTTAGTTATAAGTTGTGAGATATTGATATTCAGTGTGCAAGTAGTTAGTAGCTTTAACATGTTAGTAGCTTTAACATCCTGTCTGTAGGTAGTTAGTAGCTTTAACATGCAAGTAGTTAGTAGCTTTAACATCCTGTCTGTAGGTAGTTAGTAGCTTTAACATGCAAGTAGTTAGTAGCTTTAACATGTTAGTAGCTTTAACATCCTGTCTGTAGGTAGTTAGTAGCTTTAACATGCAAGTAGTTAGTAGCTTTAACATGTTAGTAGTTAGTAGCTTTAACGTGCAAGTAGTTAGTAGCTTTAACATGTTAGTAGTTAGTAGCTTTAACATGTTAGTAGTTAGTAGCTTTAACATGCAAGTAGTTAGTAGCTTTAACCTGTTAGTATTTAGTAGCTTTAACATGTTAGTAGCTTTAACATGTTAGTAGTTAGTAGCTTTAACATGTTAGTAGCTTTAACATGTTAGTAGTTAGTAGCTTTAACATGTTAGTAGTTAGTAGCTTTAACATGCAAGTAGTTAGTAGCTTTAACATGTTAGTATTTAGTAGCTTTAACATGTTAGTAGCTTTAACATGTTAGTAGGTCCCGTGTGGCTCAGTTGGTAGAGCATGGCGCTTGCAACGCCAGGGTTGTGGGTTCAATTCCCACGGGGGGACCAGGATGAATATGTATGAACTTTCCAATGTGTAAGTCGCTCTGGATAAGAGTGTCTGCTAAATGACTTAAATGTAAATGTAGTA
This sequence comes from Salvelinus alpinus, assembly GCF_045679555.1. Taxonomy (NCBI): domain Eukaryota; kingdom Metazoa; phylum Chordata; class Actinopteri; order Salmoniformes; family Salmonidae; genus Salvelinus; species Salvelinus alpinus. The sequence continues at coordinate 46,422,144 of NC_092111.1, read as the reverse complement.
GCTTTAACATGCAAGTAGTTAGTAGCTTTAACATGTTAGTAGCTTTAACATCCTGTCTAAGTAGTTAGTAGCTTTAACATCCTGTCTGTAAGTAGTTAGTAGCTTTAACATCCTGTCTGTAAGTAGTTAGTAGCTTTAACATCCTGTCTGTAAGTAGTTAGTAGCTTTAACATCCTGTCTGAGTGTTGTTTTGTTTTTGTTGGTGCTTTTTGTTTTATGGTTTGGGTGCTTTCATCAAGTCAAGTTTTTTCACATTCAGTTATTGTGTTTATATTTTGGTCTGCGTAAATGAAATACTCGTGCCAACAGAACTGAGTGTGTCAGACCCAAATGAGATGCACACAAACACAGCAATTGTTACTCTGTCCAGAGACACTCTGAATTCAGAATGAACGTACCTTTATTTTATTTTTTAACAACTTTTCATTTGTTTTTATAACATTTTTTAGAGGGGGAGGTTACAAAAACAATCAATGAAATGCATACCAAGATACCCATTCCCCCTCTCCTCGGTCCCCACCCACCCTCTCCTCGGTCCCCACCCACCCTCTCCTCGGTCCCCACCCACCCTCTCCTCGGTCCCCATCCACCCTCTCCTCGGTCCCCATCCACCCTCTCCTCGGTCCCCACCCACCCTCTCCTCGGTCCCCACCCACCCTCTCCTCGGTCCCCACCCACCCTCTCCTCGGTCCCCACCCACCCTCTCCTCGGTCCCCATCCACCCTCTCCTCGGTCCCCATCCACCCTCTCCTCGGTCCCCACCCACCCTCTCCTCGGTCCCCACCCACCCTCTCCTCGGTCCCCATCCACCCTCTCCTCGGTCCCCATCCACCCTCTCCTCGGTCCCCACCCACCCTCTCCTCGGTCCCCATCCACCCTCTCCTCGGTCCCCACCCACCCTCTCCTCGGTCCCCACCCACCCTCTCCTCGGTCCCCACCCACCCTCTCCTCGGTCCCCACCCACCCTCTCCTCGGTCCCCACCCACCCTCTCCTCGGTCCCCATCCACCCTCTCCTCGGTCCCCACCCACCCTCTCCTCGGTCCCCACCCACCCTCTCCTCGGTCCCCATCCACCCTCTCCTCGGTCCCCACCCACCCTCTCCTCGGTCCCCACCCACCCTCTCCTCGGTCCCCACCCACCCTCTCCTCGGTCCCCACCCACCCTCTCCTCGGTCCCCACCCACCCTCTCCTCGGTCCCCATTCCCCCTCTCCTCGGTCCCCACCCACCCTCTCCTCGGTCCCCATCCACCCTCTCCTCGGTCCCCATCCACCCTCTCCTCGGTCCCCACCCACCCTCTCCTCGGTCCCCACCCACCCTCTCCTCGGTCCCCACCCACCCTCTCCTCGGTCCCCACCCACCCTCTCCTCGGTCCCCATCCACCCTCTCCTCGGTCCCCACCCACCCTCTCCTCGGTCCCCACCCACCCTCTCCTCGGTCCCCACCCACCCTCTCCTCGGTCCCCACCCACCCTCTCCTCGGTCCCCACCCACCCTCTCCTCGGTCCCCATCCACCCTCTCCTCGGTCCCCATCCACCCTCTCCTCGGTCCCCACCCACCCTCTCCTCGGTCCCCATCCACCCTCTCCTCGGTCCCCACCCACCCTCTCCTCGGTCCCCATCCACCCTCTCCTCGGTCCCCACCCACCCTCTCCTCGGTCCCCACCCACCCTCTCCTCGGTCCCCACCCAACCTCTCCTCGGTACCCACCCACCCTCTCCTCGGTCCCCACCCACCCTCTCCTCGGTCCCCATCCACCCTCTCCTCGGTCCCCACCCACCCTCTCCTCGGTCCCCACCCACCCTCTCCTCGGTCCCCACCCACCCTCTCCTCGGTCCCCATCCACCCTCTCCTCGGTCCCCACCCACCCTCTCCTCGGTCCCCACCCACCCTCTCCTCGGTCCCCACCCACCCTCTCCTCGGTCCCCACCCACCCTCTCCTCGGTCCCCACCCACCCTCTCCTCGGTCCCCACCCACCCTCTCCTCGGTCCCCACCCACCCTCTCCTCGGTCCCCATCCACCCTCTCCTCGGTCCCCACCCACCCTCTCCTCGGTCCCCACCCACCCTCTCCTCGGTCCCCACCCAACCTCTCCTCGGTCCCCACCCACCCTCTCCTCGGTCCCCACCCACCCTCTCCTCGGTCCCCACCCACCCTCTCCTCGGTCCCCACCCACCCTCTCCTCGGTCCCCATCCACCCTCTCCTCGGTCCCCACCCACCCTCTCCTCGGTCCCCATCCACCCTCTCCTCGGTCCCCACCCACCCTCTCCTCGGTCCCCACCCACCCTCTCCTCGGTCCCCACCCACCCTCTCCTCGGTCCCCACCCACCCTCTCCTCGGTCCCCATCCACCCTCTCCTCGGTCCCCACCCACCCTCTCCTCGGTCCCCACCCACCCTCTCCTCGGTCCCCACCCACCCTCTCCTCGGTCCCCACCCACCCTCTCCTCGGTCCCCACCCACCCTCTCCTCGGTCCCCACCCACCCTCTCCTCGGTCCCCACCCACCCTCTCCTCGGTCCCCACCCAACCTCTCCTCGGTCCCCACCCACCCTCTCCTCGGTCCCCATCCACCCTCTCCTCGGTCCCCACCCACCCTCTCCTCGGTCCCCACCCACCCTCTCCTCGGTCCCCACCCACCCTCTCCTCGGTCCCCACCCACCCTCTCCTCGGTCCCCATCCAACCTCTCCTCGGTCCCCACCCACCCTCTCCTCGGTCCCCACCCACCCTCTCCTCGGTCCCCACCCACCCTCTCCTCGGTCCCCACCCACCCTCTCCTCGGTCCCCACCCACCCTCTCCTCGGTCCCCACCCAACCTCTCCATAGACAAACATTGGCAGTAGAATGGCCTTACTGAAGAGCTCAGGGAGTTTTAACGTGGCACCGTCATAGGATGTCACCTTTCCAACAAGTCAGTTCGTCACATCTAGAGCTGCCCCGGTCAACTGTAAGTGCTGTTATTGTGAAGTGGAAACATGTAGGAGTAACAGAGGCTCAGCCGCAAAGTGTTATGCCACACAAGCTCACAGAACGGGACCGGCGAGTGCTGAAGCACACAGCGCGTAAAAATCGTGTCTTCGATTGCAACACTCACTACCGAGTTCAAAACTGCCTCTGGAAGCAACGTCAGCACAAGAACTGTTGGTCGGGAGCTTCATGAAAGGGGTTTCCATGGCTGAGCAGCCGCTCACAAGCCTAAGATCACCATGCGCAATGCCAAGCGTCGGCTGGAGTGGTGTAAAGCTCGCCGCCATTGGACTCTGGAGCAGTGGAAATGCGTTCTCTGGAGTGATGAATCATCTGGCAGTCCAACTGACGAATCTGGGTTTGGCGGATGCCAGGAGAACGTTACCTGCCCGAATGCATATTGCCAACTGTAAAGTTTGGTGGAGGAGATAGTGTTCTGGGGCTGTTTTTCATTGTTCGGGCTCCTTAGTTCCAGTGAAAGGAAATCTTAACGCTACAGCATACAATGACATTCTAGACGATTCTGTGCTTCCAACTTTGTGGAAACAGTTTGGGGAAGGCCCTTTCCAGTTTCAGCATGACAATGCCCCCGTGCACAAAGTGAGGTCCATACAGAAGTGGTTTGTTGAGATCGATGTGGAAGAACTGGACTGGCCTGTACAGAGCCCTGACATCAACCCCATCGAACACCTTTGGGATGAATTGGAACGCCGACTGCGAGCCAGACCTAATCGCCCAACATCAGTGTCCGACCTCACTAATGCTCTTGTGGCTGAATGGAAGCAAGTCCACCCAGTAATGTTCCAACATCTAGTGGAAAGCCTTCCCAGAAGAGTGGAGGCTGTTATAGCAGCAATGGGGGACCAACTCCATATTAATGCCCATGATTTTGGAATGAGATGTTCGACGAGTAGGTATCCACATACTTTTGACCATGCAGTGTATGTAGGTAAGGTAAGGTAGACATGTACATATAACTAGGAATAAGTAACAGATAATTAACAGTAGCAGCAGCGAATGTGATGAGTCAAAAAAGTGCAGATAGTTAAATAGTTAACCAATAGCTGCCCGGACTAACAATTTATCAGTCTTATGGCTTGGGTGTAGAAGCTGTTCAGGGTCCTGTTGGTTCCAGAATTGGTGCATCGGTACAGCTTGCCGTACGGTAGTAAAGAGAACAGTTTATGACTTGGGTGGCTGGAGTCTTTAACCTTTTTCTGACACCGCCTGGTACAGAGGTCCTGAATGCAGAGAGCTTGGCCCCAGCGATGTACTGGGCCGTACACACTACCCTCTATTATAGCGCCTTGTGGTCGGATGCTGAGAAATTGCCATACCAAGTGATACAGCCAGTCAAGATGCTCTCAATGGTGCAGCTGTAGAACTTTTTGAGGATCTGAGGTTCCGTACCTTTTCAGTCTCCTGAGGGGGAAGAGGCGTTGTCCTGCCCTCTTCATGACTGTGTTGGTGTGTGGACCATGATAGGTCCATAGTGATGTAGACACGGAGGAACATGAAGCTCTCGAGATACAAGTTTTGATTATACTTACCATAATATATGTTCGTAAACTTACCATAAAAAATACCAGGATGATTGAGTGTCTGTACCATGATATTTGCACTGCGACTAAAACTTCCCTCTAACCCATGTTTGGTTGTCGTCCCAGTAACCTGGCAGACCACCCCTGTTCACCTTCATCCTTGGGCCTTTGAGAGATTGGGACCCATCCTTTGAAAAGAGCTCTTGGTGCAAACTACAGTACAGAAGCAGTTTAATTAACAGCCAAAAGCATTACCTTGGCCTCGGTTGTATGTAGTTCTAAAAAATATATACAGTACCGGTGAAACGTTTGGACACACCTACTCATTCAAGGGCTTTTCTTTATTTTTAACTATTTTCTACATTGTAGAATAATAGTAAAAAGATCAGAACTATGAAATAACACATGGAATCATGTAGTAACCAAATAAGTGTTAAACAAATCAAAATATATTTTCTATTTTAGTTCCTTTTAAATAGCCACCCTTTGCCTTGATGACAATTTTGCACACTCTTACCGGGCAGTGCAGTTGCCATACCAAGCAGGATGCTCTCAATTGTACATCTGTAAAGGTTTGTGAGAGTTTTAGGTGCCAAGCCAAATTTCTTCAGCCACCTGATGTTGAATGAGGCACTGTTGCACCTTCTTCACCAAACTGTCTGTGTGGGTGGACCATTTCATATCGTCAGTGGTGTGTACTCCGAGGAACTTGAAGCTTTCCACCTTCTCCACTGCGGTCCCCGTCAATGTGGATAGGGCAGTGCTCTCTCTGCTGTTTCCTGAAGTCCAAGATTATCTCCTTTGTTTTGTTGACGTTGAGTGAGAGTTTATTTTCCTGGCACCACACTCCCAGAGCCGTCGCCTCCTCCCTGTAGGCCGTCTCGTCGTTGTTGGTAATCAGGCCTACCACTGTTGTGCCGTCTGCAAACTTGATGATTGAGTTGGAGCTGTGCTTGGCCATGCAGTCATGGCTGAACAGGGAGTACAGGAGGGGACTGAGCAATCACCCTTGTGGGGCCCCAGTGTTGAGGATGAGCGAAGTGGAGGTGTTGTTTCCTACCTTCACCACCTGGGGGCGGCTCGTCAGGAAGTCCAGGACCCAGTTGCACAGGGCGGGGTTTAGACCCAGGGCCTCGAGTTGAATGCTGAGCTATAGTCAATGAACAGCCTTCTTACGTAGGTATTCCTCTTGTCCAGATGGGTTAGGGCAGTGTGATGGTGATTGCATCGTCTGTGGATCTATTGGGGCGGTAAGCAAATTTAAGTGGATCTAGGGTGACGGGTAAGGTAGAGGTGATATGATCCTTGACTAGTCTCTCAAAGCACTTCATGATGACAGAAGTGAGTGCTACGGGGCGATAGTCATTTAGTTCAGTTACCTTTGTTTTCTTGTGTACAGGAACAATGGTGGACATATTGAAGCATGTGGGGACAGCAGACTGGGATAGGGAGAGATTCAATATGTCCGTAAACACACCAGCCAGCTGGTCTGCGCATACTCTGAGGACGCGGCTTGGGATACCGTCTGGGCCGGCAGCCTTGCGAGGTTTAACCAGCTTTTAATATCTTACACACGTCGGCCACGGAGAAGGAGAGCCCACAGTTCTTGGTAGCGGGCCGCGTCGGTGGCACTGTGTTATCCTCAAAGCAAAGAAGTTGTTTAGCTTGTCCGGGCCAAGACGTCGGTGTTGTGGCTGGTTTTCCTTTTGTAATCTGTGATTGTCTGTAGACCCTGCCACATACGTCTCGTGTCTGAGCCGTTGAATTGCTACTCCACTTTGTCTTCATACTGACGTTTTGCCTGTTTGTTTGCCTTACGGAGGGAATAACTACACTGTTTCAGCCATATTCCCAGTCACCTTGCCATGGTTAAATGCGGTGGTGTTGCGGTGGAATGCTTCCTTCTATCCACTGTTTCCGATTAGGGTTTTAAGTCATAGTACAAAATCTATACACTTCCTGATAAACTCAGTCACCGTATCAGTATATTGGTCAATATTATTCTCTGAAGCTACCCGGAACATATCCCAGTCCGCGTGATCAAAACAATCTTGAACCGTGGATTCCAATTGGTCAGACCAGCGTTGAATAGTCCTTAGCACGGGTCCTTCCTGTTTGAGTTTCTGCCCGTAGGAAGGGAGGAGCAAGATGGAGTCGTGGTCAGATTTGCCAAAAGGAGGGCAGGGGAGGGCCTTGTAGGCATCCCGGAAGTTGGAGTAGCAGTGATCCAGTGTTTTATCAGTGTGAGTACTACAGTCAATATGTTGATAGAACTTTGGCATCCTTTTCCAAAAATGTGCTTTGTTTAAATCCCCAGCTTCAATAAATAGCCTCAGGATATGTGGTTTCCAGTTTGCATAAAGTCCAGTGAAATTCGTTGTCGTGGTATCGGCTTGAGGGGGGATGTACACTGCCATGACTATAACAGAAGAAAATGATCTTGGGAGGTAATAAGGTCGGCATTGGATTGTGAGGTATTCTAGGTCGGGTGAACAAAATGGCATGAGTTCCTGTATGTTATCACAATTACACCATGAGTCGTTAATTATGAAACATACACCCCCGCCATTCTTCTTCCCGGAGAGATATTTATTCCTGTCTGCGCGATGAACTGAGAACCCAACTGGTTGGACCGACTCAGACAGTATATCCCGCGAGAGCCATGTTTCTGTGAAACAGAGCGTGTTACAATCCCTGATGTCTCTCTGGAAGGAGATCCTCGCCCTGAGCTTGTCAACTTTATTATCCAGAGACTGAACATTAGCGAGTAATATCCTCGGAAGCGGTGGGTGGTGTGCGTGCCTCCTAAGTCGGACTAGATGACCACTCCTCCGCCGCCGTTGTTTTGGGTTGGCTTCTGGAATCAGTCCAATTGCCCTCGGGGTTACGAACAGTGGATCCGCTTCGGGAAAGTCGTATTCCTGGTCATAATGCTTTTAATGCTGGTGATTTACCACAGCTCTGATATCCAATAGTTATTTCCGGGTGTATGTAATAACACAAAACATTTTCTGTGCTAACAATGTAAGAAATAATACATAAATATACTGCAGTTACCTAAGAGCTAGAAGCGAGGCAGCCCTTTCTCTTGGCACCATTTTGTGTAATACAGTGAACGTCCCACGCCTTAATGTGATGTTATATGTTGACAATTATTAGAACATAGTCTAGTGCTTTTGCTGTTCGTTACTCATCTTGTTGGCCGACGAAAAGTTAATGTGAACAGTTCTTCTAACATATTCAATATGCGCCTCGGAAGACGATAAGAAGGACGTGCTCCGTTGCCTCCCCGATGTGTCGGTCTTCACTAGTAATGCCTGTTGCAATGCCTGTTAGAAGGACCCGATCATTTGACGGGCATTGGCTAATAAGAATTGAGATATCTGAGAGAGCCATATGAGTGAGGTGCTTCGGAGCAGGGCGTTTGTCCACCGGGAGGAGGGAATTACATTTTTATATTCAGCCCAATGGCCACTTTGGCCGCAAGGCATGGATTTTTTTTAGGAGGCATTACGACCATGGCCATCGATGGTGTCGAGAAATTCGAGGTTTGCTGCTGGATCTGATTGATCCGTGTGTGATTGATCCCCCCAGGCCTGCCCCTGGACATGCTCCGTTGTGAGAGTCTGCTGGGTCTAGACCAGGCCACCTGCAGCCGTGTCCTCAACAAGAACTACAAACTACTGGTCTCCATGGCACCGCTCAGCAACGAGATACGACCTATCAGCAGCTGCACGCCTCAGGTACACACTGGTCCCCTTTCACAGCCCCTCCTCTCACCACCCCAGGCAATGCTGGCTGCTCCTCTGTCTCGGACTAGAGCCTGTTGAGAGTGTGTATGTACTGTGTGTGTGTGTTTGCACAAGTCACCATGCTCTTAGACTGCTCCAGACTCCACAACAGGTCTGGGGATTCACACTCATTCAGACTGGAGAGCTATTTGTCCTGGACAGACTCCAGTCTTCATCTCCAGGCTGGGATCTGACTGACAGGGAGAACAGAGAACTATACAACTAGATATATTTAGTTGGATCCCCATTAGCTCATTCTGAAGCAGCAGCTACTTGTCCTGGGGTCCACACAAAACACAACACATACTAAGTAACAAAACACTAATAGACAAGTACAGTCACACACATTTTAAATACAACAATATACAAACAATAAAACAATTGTGTGTGTGTGTGTGTGTGTGTGTGTGTGTGTGTGTGTGTGTGTGTGTGTGTGTGTGTGTGTGTGTGTGTGTGTGTGTGTGTGTGTGTGTGTGTGTGTGTGTGTGTGTGTGTGTGTGTGTGTGTGTGTGTGTGTGTGTGTGTGTGTGTGTGTGTGTGTGTGTGTGTCCTATACAATTATACAACTACAGGCTAACTGTGTTGTCTGCCTCTCTCCCCAGCTCTGTAGTCTGGGTTGGATCAATCTCAGTGCACCCTGCCCAGTGTGTGTGCACACACACACACACACACACACACACACACACACACACACACACACACACACACACACACAGAGAAAAACAGGCTAACTTGTTTTTCTGTTCATTCAAGCCTGTCTCTCTGACTAACAGGACATGTTGACGAGCCTGTCTCTCTGACTAACAGGACATGTTGACAAGCCTGTCTCTCTGACTAACAGGACATGTTGACAAGCCTGTCTCTCTGACTAACAGGACATGTTGACAAGCCTGTCTCTCTGACTAACAGGACATGTTGACAAGCCTGTCTCTCTGACTAACAGGACATGTTGACAAGCCTGTCTCCCTGACTAACAGGACATGTTGACGAGCCTGTCTCTCTGACTAAATGGACATGTTGACAAGCCTGTCTCTCTGACTAACAGGACATGTTGACGAGCCTGTCTCTCTGACTAACAGGACATGTTGCCGAGCCTGTCTCTCTGACTAACAGGACATGTTGACGAGCCTGTCTCTCTGACTAACAGGACATGTTGACAAGCCTGTCTCTCTGACTAACAGGACATGTTGACAAGCCTGTCTCCCTGACTAACAGGACATGTTGACGAGCCTGTCTCTCTGACTAACAGGACATGTTGCCGAGCCTGTCTCTGACTAACAGGACATGTTGACGAGCCTGTCTCTCTGACTAAATGGACATGTTGACGAGCCTGTCTCTCTGACTAACAGGACATGTTGACAAGCCTGTCTCTCTGACTAACAGGACATGTTGACAAGCCTGTCTCTCTGACTAACAGGACATGTTGACAAGCCTGTCTCTCTGACTAACAGGACATGTTGACAAGCCTGTCTCTCTGACTAACAGGACATGTTGACAAGCCTGTCTCTCTGACTAACAGGACATGTTAGGAGGGTGGATCAGCACCAGTCAGGAGGGTGGATCAGCACCGGTCAGGAGGGTGGATCAGCACCGGTCAGGAGGGTGGATCAGCACCGGTCAGGGGGGTGGATCAGCACCGGTCAGGAGGGTGGAACAGCACCGGTCAGGAGGGTGGAACAGCACCGGTCAGGAGGGTGGATCAGCACCGGTCAGGAGGGTGGAACAGCACCGGTCAGGAGGGTGGAACAGCACCGGTCAGGAGGGTGGATCAGCATCGGTCAGGAGGGTGGATCAGCACCGGTCAGGAGGGTGGATCAGCACCGGTCAGGGGGGTGGATCAGCACCGGTCAGGGGGGTGGATCAGCACCGGTCAGGAGGGTGGATCAGCACCGGTCAGGGGGGTGGATCAGCACCGGTCAGGGGGGTGGATCAGCACCGGTCAGGGGGGTGGATCAGCACCGGTCAGGGGGGTGGATCAGCACCGGTCAGGGGGGTGGATCAGGCTGTTTTCTATCAGGATTTAAAAATTATTGTAAATTCAATCAACTTTGTTGTTTGATGGATTGAATTGAACACTGAGTTGACCCCATCCTTGGCTGGGATCCAGTTGACCCCATCCTTGGCTGGGATCCAGTTGACCCCATCCTTGGCTGGGATCCAGTTGACCCCATCCTTGGCTGGGATCCAGTTGACCCCATCCTTGGCTGGGATCCAGTTGACCCCATCCTTGGCTGGGATCCAGTTGACCCCATCCTTGGCTGGGATCCAGTTGACCCCATCCTTGGCTGGGATCCAGTTGACCCCATCCTTGGCTGGGATCCAGTTGACCCCATCCTTGGCTGGGATCCAGTTAATCAGACGGATGTAATGGTACGTAAAGTAGTATGTGCTTTTTTCTGTCCCTTTTCAAATCAACCATACATTCATTAATAAATAAATGTTATTGTTGTTCCCCCTGCAGCACATTGGGCCAGCCATCCCAGAGGTGAGCTCCATCTGGTTCAAGCTCTACCTGTACCATGTGACCGGCCAGGGTCCTCCCTCCCTGCTGCTGTCCAAGGGCTCCAGGCTCCGGAAACTACCGGACATCTTCCAGGTCAGTCTATAGAAACCACCAGACATCTCCCAGGTCAGTCTATAGAAACTACCAGACATCTCCCAGGTCAGTCTATAGAAACTACCGGACATCTCCCAGGTCAGTCTATAGAAACTACCGGACATCTCCCAGGTCAGTCTATAGAAACCACCAGACATCTCCCAGGTCAGTCTATAGAAACTACCAGACATCTTCCAGGTCAGTCTATAGAAACTACCAGACATCTCCCAGGTCAGTCTATAGAAACTACCGGACATCTCCCAGGTCAGTCTATAGAAACTACCGGACATCTCCCAGGTCAGTCTATAGAAACTACCAGACATCTCCCAGGTCAGTCTATAGAAACCACCAGACATCTACCAGGTCAGTCTATAGAAACCACCAGACATCTCCCAGGTCAGTCTATAGAAACCACCAGACATCTTCCAGGTCAGTCTATAGAAACCACCAGACATCTCCCAGGTCAGTCTATAGAAACTACCAGACATCTCCCAGGTCAGTCTATAGAAACTACCAGACATCTCCCAGGTCAGTCTATAGAAACTACCAGACATCTCCCAGGTCAGTCTATAGAAACTACCAGACATCTCCCAGGTCAGTCTATAGAAACTACCAGACATCTCCCAGGTCAGTCTATAGAAACTACCAGACATCTCCCAGGTCAGTCTATAGAAACTACCAGACATCTCCCAGGTCAGTCTATAGAAACCACCAGACATCTCCCAGGTCAGTCTATAGAAACTACCAGACATCTTCCAGGTCAGTCTATAGAAACTACCAGACATCTCCCAGGTCAGTCTATAGAAACTACCGGACATCTCCCAGGTCAGTCTATAGAAACTACCGGACATCTCCCAGGTCAGTCTATAGAAACTACCAGACATCTCCCAGGTCAGTCTATAGAAACTACCAGACATCTTCCAGGTCAGTCTATAGAAACTACCAGACATCTCCCAGGTCAGTCTATAGAAACTACCAGACATCTCCCAGGTCAGTCTATAGAAACTACCAGACATCTTCCAGGTCAGTCTATAGAAACCACCAGACATCTCCCAGGTCAGTCTATAGAAACCACCAGACATCTCCCAGGTCAGTCTATAGAAACTACCAGACATCTCCCAGGTCAGTCTATAGAAACCACCAGACATCTCCCAGGTCAGTCTATAGAAACTACCAGACATCTTCCAGGTCAGTCTATAGAAACTACCAGACATCTCCCAGGTCAGTCTATAGAAACTACCGGACATCTCCCAGGTCAGTCTATAGAAACTACCGGACATCTCCCAGGTCAGTCTATAGAAACTACCAGACATCTCCCAGGTCAGTCTATAGAAACCACCAGACATCTCCCAGGTCAGTCTATAGAAACTACCAGACATCTCCCAGGTCAGTCTATAGAAACCACCAGACATCTCCCAGGTCCAGTTTAAACTGTCCAATATTCTGTGGACTGGTTTCACAGACATACATTAATCTTTGTTTTGGACTCAAAATATAATTCAATGAAGAACTTCCGTCTAAGTCTAGGACTTGGCTTTATCTATGTCTGGGAAACCGCTGGTCCTTCCTGTTTAGCCTTCGAGCTACTGTCTGTCATCGGAAAGACAGACTCCAGTAAACCAATTATTGCATCAAAATACAATTTCTCTGGTTGTGAGGATCCCTGGTGATTAATTATGTTGTATGAGTTCCAGGTCTATGACAGGTTGCTGATCACTTCCTGGGGTCACGACCCAGGTGTGGTACCTTCGTCTAACGTGCTGGCCATGCTCAATGACGCCCTCACACACTCCGCTGTACTCATTCAGGTAAGAGACACACACACCCGAGTGGCGCAGCTGTCTAAGGCACTGCATCTCAGTGCTAGAGGCGTCACTACAGACACCCTGGTTCGATTCCAGGCTGTATCACAACCGGCCGTGATCGGGAGTCCCATAGGGCGGCGCAGAATTGGCCCAGCATTGTCAGGGTTTGGCCGGTGTAGGCAGTGATTATAAATAAACATTTATTCTTCACTGACTTGCCTAGTTAAATAGAGGTTAAATAAAATAATATATATATAATTTAAACACACACTCTAACGTAAGTCTCTCTGGGTCCACAGGGCCATGGGCTGCAGGGTCATGGAGAGACAGTTCACGTCCCCTTCCCGTTTGACCAGGAGGATCTCAAAGGAGGTAGCTGGTTCTTTTAGCTGCTGTATTTGATGCACTGCGATCTATCTGAGCCTGCAGAACTGACGATAGTTTCAGATAATCAAGTCAGAGACCTGTTACTTTTCTCAAGCCCTCTCTTCTTTTGAATTTGGTTGACTACAGGAAGTGACACGTTAGAAGTATCACATGTAAGAGTTGATATACAAATCTTTCTGCGTAAACCTAATTGAACCCTTTCTGCCCCCTCCTCCCAGAGTTCTCCTTCTCCAACATGTGTGTCCACAAGGCCCTGCTGCTGCTGAGGGAGAAGCTGGATCTGGAGCACCAGTGTGGTTACATCACCATGCTCAACCCCAACACCAGGCACCGCAGGATGGCCAGCGAGAGCTCCGACGGCAGGGGTGAGTGGAGTAGAGGACCGGGGTGGGGGTAGGATCAGACGGCAGGGGTGGGTAGCAGGATAGCGGGGCGAGCTGGGTAGTGGTGCAGGGTGGGAGTAGGTCTGATGGCAGGTGGGTAACAGTGGCAGGGTAGGGTGGACAGGAGGAAGGTTACTGTCTCTTTTCAGTGACATTTACCAAGGCATTGATGCACGTACTATCTGCTAAGCAGCACCTGGCTAGGAAAAACTCAGGTGGATGGGAAAGACTCCTGGCCCTGACGAAGCAGGAGACCCAGAACTAATGAGGAGAGCAGTCTGGTTGGCATCCTGGGTTCTGCTCCCTGAGCTGGAGACACAGAACTAATGAGGAGAGCAGTCTGGTTGGCATCCTGGGTTCTGCTCCCTGAGATGGAGACACAGAACTAATGAGGAGAGCAGTCTGGTTGGCATCCTGGGTTCTGCTCCCTGAGCTGGAGACACAGAACTAATGAGGAGAGCAGTCTGGTTGGTATCCTGGGTTCTGCTCCCTGAGCTGGAGACACAGAACTAATGAGGAGGGCAGTCTGGTTGGCATCCTGGGTTCTGCTCCCTGAGCTGGAGACACAGAACTAATGAGGAGAGCAGTCTGGTTGGCATCCTGGGTTCTGCTCCCTGAGCTGGAGACACAGAACTAATGAGGAGAGCAGTCTGGTTGGTATCCTGGGTTCTGCTCCCTGAGCTGGAGACACAGAACTAATGAGGAGGGCAGTCTGGTTGGTATCCTGGGTTCTGCTCCCTGAGCTGGAGACACAGAACTAATGAGGAGAGCAGTCTGGTTGGCATCCTGGGTTCTGCTCCCTGAGCTGGAGACTCATAACTAATGAGGAGAGCAGTCTGGTTGGCATCCTGGGTTCTGCCCCCTGAGCTGGAGACTCATAACTAATGAGGAGAGCAGTCTGGTTGGCATCCTGGGTTCTGCTCCCTGAGCAGGAGACTCATAACTAATGAGGAGGGTAGTCTGGTTGGCATCCTGGGTTCTGCTCCCTGAGCTGGAGACCCAGATGGTTTAATGGTGTTAAGGTACCAGTGAGGTAACGATAGCCATCAGTCTGGTTTAATGGTACCAGTGAGGTAACGATAGCCATCAGTCTGGTTTAATGGTGTTAAGGTACCAGTGAGGTAACGATAGCCATCAGTCTGGTTTAATAGTGTTAAGGTACCAGTGAGGTAACGATAGCCATCAGTCTGGTTTAATGGTGTTAAGGTACCAGTGAGGTAACGATAGCCATCAGTCTGGTTTAATGGTACCAGTGAGGTGACGATAGCCATCAGTCTGGTTTAATGGTGTTAACTTCTCACGAGTCACCAACCCTGATCCGGTAGCACCCCCCACCCCCCCCCCCCCACTGAGTAGCATAGCTAGCATAGCGTCACAAGTAACTTGTAGCATCTAAATATCATTAAATCACAAGTCCAAGACACCAGATGAAAGATACAGGTCTTGTGAATAAAGCCACCATTTCAGATTTTTAAAATGTTTTACAGGGAAGACACAATATGTAAATCTATTAGCTAACCACGTTAGCAAAGGACACGATTTTTTTACTCCCAACAGTTTTTTCCTGCGTCAGTAGCTATCACTAATTCGACTAAATAAAAATATATATAGCCACTAACCAAGAAACAACTTCATAAGATGACAGTCTGATAACATATTTATGGTATAGCATAGTTTTTTTTTGGAAAAATTTGCATTTTTCAGGTATAAATCACAGTTCTACATTGCAGCTGCAATCTGAAATAGTGCTGACCCAGCCAGAACAATTACAGAGACCAACGTCATATAACGAATTACTCATCTTAAAACATTTCAGAAAAATACACAGCGTACAGATATTGAAAGCCCAACATCTGGTGAATCCAAACAATATTTCAGATTTATTAAATGTTTTATAACGAAAACAAAATGTAGCGCTAAATTAGCATAGCTATACCAGGCAGATTCGGCTAGGCGCCCACGGCCAGTTCACATGCACAACAGATATGATATAACATCGTAAATTGGGTCTTACTATGGCTGATCTTTCATCAGAATGTTGATCAAAGTGTCCTTTGTCAAGATGAGTCGTTGGTTCCGTTCAGAATTGTTCCTTTCCCACTCCATTTAGCACAGGTACTGGTCGAGTGGCACGGATCTCTCAAACGTAAATAAAATCAGACAACGGAACACCACAAAACTCCCGAAAAAATTCAAATAATCTGATTAAACTATATTGAAAAAACATACATTACGATGATATGGTCACATGTATCAAACAAAATTCGACACGGAGATAGTTTTCATCCATAACGCCAGCAAAACAGTACACAATCGCAGCTCCAACTCGTGCGAATCAGAAAACCGGAAGTTGTCGGTCACGCCAAAGAAATAGGTCTTATTTCACGTCAGTACCAGATAAACAAAGAATTTCTCCTCTGATGTCCTCTTGACACCCAGAGGAAGGCGAATGAAGTGTGTTTCTGGTCATAGGGGTCATGACCATATATAGGCAGAGCGTTGAAGCGAGCATAGACTTCTTGCATTCTACTTCTTGGTCAGGGAAAGTGCTGTCAAATGACTTGTGTATCACTCAGAGACAAAATTGAAACGGTTTTAGAAACTAGAGATTGTTTTCTTTCCAATGGTATTATTTATATGCATATAGTAAGAGCAATAATTGAATAAGAGGCAGTTTAATCTGTAGAGCAAATTATGCTAATGGGAAAATAGCACCCCCTGTATTCTCAAGAAGTTAAGGTACCAGTGAGGTGACGATAGCCATCAGTCTGGTTTAATGGTGTTAAGGTACCAGTGAGGTGACGATAGCCATCAGTCTGGTTTAATGGTACCAGTGAGGTAACGATAGCCATCAGTCTGGTTTAATGGTGTTAAGGTACCAGTGAGGTGACGATAGCCATCAGTCTGGTTTAATGGTACCAGTGAGGTAACGATAGCCATCAGTCTGGTTTAATGGTGTTAAGGTACCAGTGAGGTGACGATAGCCATCAGTCTGGTTTAATGGTACCAGTGAGGTGACGATAGCCATCAGTCTGGTTTAATGGTGTTAAGGTACCAGTGAGGTAACGATAGCCATCAGTCTGGTTTAATGGTGTTAAGGTACCAGTGAGGTAACGATAGCCATCAGTCTGGTTTAATGGTGTTAAGGTACCAGTGAGGTAACGATAGCCATCAGTCTGGTTTAATGGTGTTAAGGTACCAGTGAGGTAACGATAGCCATCAGTCTGGTTTAATGGTGTTAAGGTACCAGTGAGGTAACGATAGCCATCAGTCTGGTTTAATGGTGTTAAGGTACCAGTGAGGTAACGATAGCCATCAGTCTGGTTTAATGGTGTTAAGGTACCAGTGAGGTAACGATAGCCATCAGTCTGGTTTAATGGTAGTGAGGTAACGATAGCCATCAGTCTGGTTTAATTGCAGCATTCCTGTTGCTAATTGTTTCTCTCATCATCATGATGATCTTTGCTAATAGACATGTCACCGCAGCCTCTTACCTACAAAAGATTGCGTTAAATATGTATTATAAAATTGTAAAGGGATGAGTTAACAATTTTAATTTGACTGTCTGAATAGGTTATATAAGAGGCACATGTGCGTACCGATAGGACGCATGGGGTGTCAGTAGCTCCGTTTTGTACTGACAAACTGTGGTTCTATGTAGAAACCAGACTAACATATCCCCAAGCAGCTGGGAGAGTGTGAACGATCAGTTATGTACAGCAGGGAACCAATCAGTTTGTAAAGTGGTGCGGCGACACAAATCTAACAAGCCATGCCTTCCCTCAGAGGAAAAGACAAGGAACAACTTGGCGATTCAAGCGAGAGTAATGAACAGTTAAATACTATCAAGGAAAACATAGCTAAAATGCTCTCAAAACAAACAAACTGTTCGACTCTGTTATTATAAAAGTAGATTCACTAAAAAGAAAGGAGAAGCTATTGTGTCAGACGCACAAACAAGGCATGTGCATGAATGAACACGACAACAAAATGTACCTTTTGGAAACAAAGCTGCAAACTTTAGAAGATTAATTGGACCAGGAAGCAAACAGAATGAGACGAAACATGAGAATATTGTCCTTACCGGAAGACGAGCAAAAAGTAGATCTTTCTAGCTACGTTGTCAAACTAATGTCAGAGGATCTTGACGTGGGTATATCACCAGAAGATCTGAAACGAAGCCATCGGATCGCGGTGAAACAGAGGAACGCTAAATACCCACGCATGGTAATCTTCAAACTGTGGAACTATCAGACCAAAATAAACATGAGGGCAAAGGGGAGAAAAGAGATCAAAATCCACGGCCGGTCCATTCGATTCATCCAGAAACTGTCTGCTAAGCTAAGAGAGGGACACAAAGAATACATTCCAATCAGACATTCACTGGAGGAAAAAGGAATTAAGTCTCAACTCCGCTTCCCGGCAGTGCTGTGAGTATGGAAGGTAACGCGCATGATGGAATTCAGAAGTGTCGATGAAGCTCTAATCAAGCTACAAGAAACCTTTCCAGTTTGAAGGAGGAGAACCCCCTGCTCTGAGAAGAGGATGAAGTAGTAAACATTCCCTGTTGAAGGAGGAGAGCCCCCTGCTCTGAGAAGAGGATGAAGTAGGAAACCTTCCCTGTTGGAGGAGAACCCCCTGCTCTGAGAAGAGGATGAAGTAGGAAACATTCCCTGTTGAAGGAGGAGAACCCCCTGCTCTGAGAAGAGGATGAAGTAGGAAACCTTCCCTGTTGGAGGAGAAGCCCCTGCTCTGAGAAGAGGATGAAGTAGGAAACATTCCCTGTTGAAGGAGGAGAACCCCCTGCTCTGAGAAGAGGACGAAGTAGGAAACCTTCCCTGTTGGAGGAGAAGCCCCTGCTCTGAGAAGAGGATGAAGTAGGAAACCTTCCCTGTTGGAGGAGAACCCCCTGCTCCGAGAAGAGGATGAAGTAGGAAACCTTCCCTGTTGGAGGAGAACCCCCTGCTCCGAGAAGAGGATGAAGTAGGAAACATTCCCTGTTGAAGGAGGAGAACCCCCTGCTCTGAGAAGAGGATGAAGTAGGAAACATTCCCTGTTGAAGGAGGAGAACCCCCTGCTCTGAGAAGAGGACGAAGTAGAAAACCTTCCCTGTTGAAGGAGGAGAACCCCCTGCTCTGAGAAGAGGACGAAGTAGGAAACATTCCCTGTTGAAGGAGGAGAACCCCCTGCTCTGAGAAGAGGATGAAGTAGGAAACATTCCCTGTTGAAGGAGGAGAACCCCCTGCTCTGAGAAGAGGACGAAGTAGAAAACCTTCCCTGTTGGAGGAGGAGAACCCCCTGCTCTGAGAAAAAAAGTGGTGCGCACTACAGTCGTGGCCAAAAGTTGAGAATGACACAAATATTAATTTTCACAAAGTCTGCTGCCTCAGTTTTGTATGATGGCAATTTGCATATACTCCAGAATGTTATGAAGAGTGTTCAGATGAATTGCAATTAATTGCAAAGTCCCTCTTTGCCATGCAAATGAACTGAATCCCCCCAAAAACATTTCTACTGCATTTCAGCCCTGCCACCAAAAGACCAGCTGACATCATGTCAGTGATTCTCTCGTTATCCTCTCTAGGGTATGTGGGACGGTAGCGTTCCACCTCGTCAACAGCCAGTGAAACTGCAGGGTGCCAAAACAACAGAAATCCCATAATTTAAATTCCTCAAACATAGAAGTATTTTACACCATTTTAAAGCTACACTTGTTGTAAATCCAGCCACAGTGTCCGATTTCAAAAAGGTTTTACGACGAAAGCACACCAAACGATTATGTTAGGTATGAGCCAAGTCACAGAAAAAGACAGCCATTTTTCCTGCTAAAGAGAGCAGTAACAAAAAGCAGAAATAGAGATAAAATTAATCACTAACCTTTGATAATCTTCATCAGATGACACTCATAGGACTTCATGTTACACAATACATGTATTTTTTGTTCGGTAAAGTTCATATTTATTTCCAAAACTCTGAGTTTAGGCAAGATGCTACTGTCTCACTTGGCAAAAAGCCGGAGAAAATGCAGAGCTCCAAATTAAAATGAATTACTATGAAAATTACTATAAAATCAAACTTTCATTAAATCACACATGAAAAATACC
Source organism: Salvelinus alpinus (assembly GCF_045679555.1). Classification (NCBI taxonomy): domain Eukaryota; kingdom Metazoa; phylum Chordata; class Actinopteri; order Salmoniformes; family Salmonidae; genus Salvelinus; species Salvelinus alpinus. Next base: position 46,402,573 of record NC_092111.1, on the reverse strand, counting down.
AAATTAAAGCTACACTGGTTGTGAATCCAGCCAACATGTCAGAATTCAAATAGGCTTTTCAGCGAAAGCATACGATGCTATTATCTGAGCATAGCACCATAGTAAACAAAAGAGAGAAAACATTTCAACCCTGCACGCACGACACAATACGCAGAAATAAAAATATAATTCATGCCTTACCTTTGACGAGCTTCTGTTGTTGACACTCCAATATGTCCCATAAACATCACAAATGGTCCTTTTGTTCGATTAATTCCGTCGATATCCAAAATGTCCATTTATTTGGCGCGTTTGATTCAGAAAAACACCGGTTCCAACTTGCTCAAACGTGACTACAAAATATCTCAAAGGTTACCTGTAAACTTTGCCAAAAAATGTCAAACTACTTTTGTAATTCAACTTTAGGTATTTTTTAACGTTAATAATCGATCAAATTGAAAACGGGATGATCTGTGTTCAATACAGGATTAAAATGAAATTTTGCATGCCTTCTGTTTGATTGAAGCGCATGTCCAGGACACCTGGAGTGCCTCGACTTCAAGATGGCCGTATTTCTTCATTACACAAAGGAATAACCTCAACCTATTTCTCACGACTGTTGACATCTAGTGGAAGCCGTAGGAATTCGCTTAGAAATCTGGTTTCCCAATGAAAACTCATTGAAAAGACAGTGACCTCAAAAACAAAACAAAATCTGAATGGTTTGTCCTCGGGGTTTCGCCTGCTAAATAAGTTCTGTTATACTCACAGACATGATTTAAACAGCTTTAGAAACTTCAGAGTGTTTTCTATTCAAATCTACTAATAATATGCATATCTTATCTCCTGGGGATGAGTAACTGGCAGTTGAATTTGGGTATGCTTTTCATCCAAACGTGAAAATGCTGCCCCCTACCCTAGAGAAGTTAACACAGGTGTGAGTGTTGACGAGGACAAGGCTGGAGATCACTCTGTCATGCTGATTAAGTTTGAATAACAGACTGGAAGCTTAAAAAGGAGGGTGGTGCTTGGAATCATTGTTCTTCCTCTGTCAACCATGGTTACCTGCAAGGAAACACGTGCCGTCAACATTGCTTTGCAAAAAAAAAGGGCTTCACAGGGAAGGATATTGCTGCCAGTAAGATAGCACCTAAGTCAACCATTTATTGGATCGTCAAGAACTTCAAGGAGAGCGTTTCAATTGTTGTGAAGAAGGCTTCAGGGCGCCCAAGAAAGTCCAGCAAGCGCCAGGACCGTCTCCTGAAGTTGATTCAGCTGCGGGATCGGGACAACACCAGTACAGAGCTTGCTCAGGAATGGCAGCAGGCAGGTGTGAGTGCATCTGCATGCACAGTGAGGCGAATACCTTTGGAGGATGGCCTGGTGTCAAGAAGGGCAGCAAAGAAGCCACTTCTCTCCAGGAAAAACATCAGGGACAGATTGATATTCTGTAAAAGGTACAGGGATTGGACTGCTGAGGACTGGGGTAAAGTCATTTTCTCTGATGAATCCCCTTTCTGATTGTTTGGGGCATCCGGAAAAAGCTTGTCCAGAGAAGACAAGGTGAGCGCTACCATCAGTCCTGTGTCATGCCAACAGTAAAGCATCCTGAGACCATTCATGTGTGGGGTTGCTTCTCAGCCAAAGGAGTGGGCTCACTCACAATTTTGCCTAAGAACACGGCCATGAATAAAGAATGGTACCAACACATCCTCCATGAGCAACTTCTCCCAACCATCCAGGAACAGTTTGGTGATGAACAAAAGTGATAGCTAAGTGGCTCGGGGAACAAAACATCGATATTTTGGGTCCATGGCCAGGAAACTCCCCAGACCTTAATCCCATTGAGAACTTGTAGTCAATCCTCAAGAGGCGGGTGGACAAAGAAAAACACACAAATTCTGACAAACTCCAAGCATTGATTATGCAAGAATGGGCTGCCATCAGTCAGGATGTGGCCCAGAAGTTAATTGATAGCATGCCAGGGCGGATTGCAGAGGTCTTGAAAAAGAAGGGTCAACACTGCAAATATTGACTCTTTGCATCAACTTCATGTAATTGTCAATAAAAGCCTTTGACACTTATGAAATAAGTAATTATACTTATATAGTTTTCCATAGTAACATCTGACAAAAATATCTAAAGACACTGAGGCAGCAGACTTTGTGTCATTCTCAAAACTTTTGGCCACGACTGTAGGCTACACACAGTGATCCCTAACACCAGTTTATAGGCTAGATACAGTGATGCCTAAAACCAACTTATCATAAGTTGACACAATATCCTTTCCCCTCCCCCAATACAATCTATACTCTACTTTCCCCAAGTCTACTGTTCTTCTCTTTGGCGTAACGATGGAAGTAGCTGATGCCAATTGGCTACATGGACACTGAAAAGACAATTCAAAGGGGGAAATAATAGCATGTATGTCAACTGTTCTATGGATGTGTGTGTATATGAATGGGAGTATATATGAATGGGAGTGTGTATGTGAATGGGAGTTGTGGTAAACCGTGAGGTGTTGGGTTGAGCGTGCAGAGATTCACACAGAGACAGGGAGGTTTTAGTCCGCAAAAACAACTTTACTAAGACAGAAAAGAAACATAACAAAGAAAATAATTTAGGTTTTGCTCGGTCCTTCTCTACTTTTGCTCGGTGTCGGTCTCTCCTGGTTCTCTCCCGCGGTGTGCCACAGTGCTCCTTTTATGTGGCCTCCACGGCTGGTTGGCACTTTCCCATAATTACCTCCGCTTGGAGCTATCCGTGTCGGGGTGCCCATCTCCCGTATTCCCAGCAGAGGGAGCCAACGTTGCATCACGTACCTCCCCTCTATTGCCATCCCTCGGGGTAGACCCTCCTGGGATACCACCCCCCCCCCCCCCCCTAGCCCTGACTGGGAGGGAGGCATGCTCAAGGCTAGGTTGGCATCCCTCCTGGAGAGTGCCGTGCTGGGCCCCCGACCTGTGGATGACAGAGAAAGAGAATCGCTGTAAGGACAGGAACCATTGCCATCCACACTAGGGGGGGTATGGTCAGTGATCAGGGTGAACTGCCCACTTCACGGCGAGGCACTCCTTCTCGAAAATCAAGTATTTCTTCTCCCTCGGGAGGAGCTTCCTGCTGACATACATGATTGGGTGGTCCTCGCCTTCTTGCTCTTGGGAAAAAACGGCCCCTACCCCAGTGTCCGACGCGTCTGTCTGGACCAGGAGGTTTTTTGAGAAGTCCGGGGTGACGAGTACCAGGTGCGAACATAGCACATCCTTCAGGGCCTGGAACGCCGCCTCTGTGTCCTCCGTCCATCGCACCGTCTGGGGTAGTCGTGCCTTCGTTAAGTCTGTGAGTGGAGAAGCTATTGCGGCAAAGTTAGGTACAAATCTACTGTAGTATCCTGCTAACCCCAGGAATGACTTCAACTGCCTCTTGGTTCGGGGGACCGGGCATCAAATCAAATCAAGTTTATTTTATATAGCCCTTCGTACATCAGCTAATATCTCGAAGTGCTGTACAGAAACCCAGCCTAAAACCCCAAACAGCAAGCAATGCAGGTGTAGAAGCACGGGGCATCCCCTAATGGCAGCGATTGTTTTTCTTGGGGCTTCACATTTCCCCTCCCGATCTGATATCCCAGGTGCTCCACCTCGGCGTAGCACATCTTGCACTTGTGGGGGTTCGCGGTCAGGCCTGCATTCCTTAGCTCATCAACCACGGCCTGTAACCTACAAAGATGTGACTCCCAACTGTCACTGTGCACAATTATGTCATCCAGATAAGCAGCAGCGTACTCACTGTGCGGCTGCAAGACGCGGTCCATGAGACGCTGAAAGGTCGCTGGTGCCCCGTGGAGCTCGAAAGGCAGAACCCGCTAGTGGTATAGCCCCCCCCCCCCCCCCGGGGTGGAGAAGGCAGTCTTCTCCCAGGAGGCCGCTGCCAGTGGCACCTGCCAATACCCATTCGTCAGGTATAAGGTGCTGACGTATCTTGCCATCCCCAAGCGGTTGATCAGTTCGTCCACCCAGGGCATCGAACTTACTGACCTCGTTCAGGCCCCAGAAGTCATTGCACAAGCAGAAGGTTCCGTCCGGTTGTGGAACCAGTACTATGGGGCTAGACCACTCGCTGTGGGACTCCTCCAGGACCCCCATTTCTAGCATTGCCGTCACTTCCCGCTGGACCGCCACCCTCCGGACTTCTGGTATCCGGTATGGCCGTTTACACACTTTTTCTCCCGGATAGAAATATGGTGTTTCACGAGATCCGTGCGCCCCGGCACCTCGGAGAACACGGACGCGTTCCGCTGGACAAACTCTCTGAGCTCTTGTCGTTGGGTCGGGCTGAGGTCTTCCCCAATTGCAACTTCGACCGAGGGCGGGCCCTGCTGTGGCCGGGTCCACGTTACGCACAGAGCCTCGCGTGCGTGCCATTTCTTCAGTAAGTTCACATGGTAAAGCTGTAGGGGTTTTCTCCGCCCCGGTTGGCGGACCTTATAGTTGACGTCGCCTACCCGCTCAAAGATGTCGTAAGGCCCATGTCACGTAGCCAGGAATTTACTCTCCGTTGTAGGGATCAGTACCAAGACCTTATCACCTGGTTGGAACTCTCGTGGTTGGGCCCCCCCGGTTGTAGACACGCTCCTGGGCACATTGCGCCTAGGCCATGTGCTCTCTCACCACTGGCCAAATCGCCGTCATCCTCTCCCTCATCTCCGCCACATGTTCTACTACGCTGCGAAGGGGGGAGGCTGCTCTTCCCAGACCTCCTTGGCTAGGTCCAGCAGCCCGCGGGGCCGACGTCCATACAGGAGCTCAAAGGGGGAGAACCCTGTGGATGCTTGGGGTACCTCACGCACTGAAAACATCAGGTGCGGCAGCAGCTGGTCCCAGTTCCCCCCCGTCTCTCTCGATGACCTTCTTCAGCATCTGTTTTAGGGTCTTATTGAAGCGTTCCACCAGCCCGTCCGTTTGTGGATGGTACACACTGGTCCTCACCTGTTTTATTTGTAACAGATTGCAGACATCTTTCATCACACGAGACATGAACGCGGTGCCCTGGTCCGTTAGGATTTCCTGCGATCACCAGGATGTATTGGTGTCCCCTCACGGTCTTCACCAACGGACCCATTGCCACCCGCTCGAATGGCACTCTTATAATGGGCAAGGGAACCAAAGGGTTTCTATAATGTACCCTCTGAGCTGTGATCTAGCACTCCGGGCAACTACAGCAGTAGTCCTCCACGGTGCGCTTGACTCCGGGCCAGTGGAACCGGTTCCCGATCCGCTCCCTGGTTTTCTCCATCCCCAGGTGTGCCCCAAGCAGGTGGGTGTGGGCAAGCTGCGACACAGTCCTAACATACTGGCTGGGTAACACGTCTTTTGTCTCCCTATTATGCTTTACTACCTGATACAATAAATGATGCTTGATTGTGAAGTGGGGGTAGCACCAATCACTTACCCCAGGTAACAGTACGCCATCCACATCAATCACCTGGCCCCTAGCGTTCTGGAGTGTGTGTGTATACTCAGTGTATAATGATTTGATATTGTCTATACAGGGGACGGTCATCTGGGAGGTGGGCTGGAGGCCAACAGCAGCACGGAGTCCTTTGAGCTGGTCACAGAGGACAACAATGGAGGAAAGCAAACTGCAGAAGGTATAGTACAGCCTGCTCAAACTAGGGTGCGATCTGAAATAGCACCCTATTCCCTATGTAGTAGTGCACTACTTTTGGAGAAGGAAAGCAGAAGGGACATTACAGTAGGGGTGTTTCTCAAAATGCGTACTACCGTTCTCCGAGCACGCAAAGTGGAGAGCACAAGAGGGTCGGAGGGTGTTAAACGGATGCGTACTCCGTTTGTACATATTTTTAAGCATCAAGGAAAAGCTTCAACGGAAAGTATGCACAGAAATATGATGCAACCATGTAAAATGATGCAACATGTATTGAAATCAGTGGCCGCCATTATTTGAGCTGAAGCATGAAAATCAACTCCAACTTCAGAATTACATTTTGCCCTTTCACATCTCGTATGTTGCCTGCCTACAATCTTTTATCTTGATACGTTAATAAATACAGGCTGTGTTAATTTTGTTATGTTTATCTGCCTACAATACCCACAGTAATGTGCGTAAATCGCAATCCCATAGTAAGTCAATAGGGCTAACTGGCTAGCTACTACTGTTAGCTATCTAGATAGCCACAAAGTATTTGCAGCTACCTTGCATAACGTTAGTGTTAAGTCATTTTTGCCTGTTTAAACTATCTGGTTAGCCACATTATTACGATTCACATACAGCTAAGCTGATAATTTGCTTTGTGTACATCTTGTTGTGTCTTCATTGTTGCCATTGTCCTGGCTGGAAGAATGTTTAGTGAATGGAGAGGTCCAGCGTGAGGTAATACAGTAGAGGGAGTGCTGCTCAGCGTGAGGTAATACAGTAGGGGGAGTGCTGCTCAGCGTGAGGTAATACAGTAGGGGGAGTGCTGCTCAGTGTGAGGTAATACAGTAGGGGGAGTGCTGCTCAGAGTGAGGTAATACAGTAGAGGGAGTGCTGCTCAGCGTGAGGTAATACAGTAGGGGGAGTGCTGCTCAGCGTGAGGTAATACAGTAGGGGGAGTGCTGCTCAGCGTGAGGTAATACAGTAGGGGGAGTGCTGCTCAGCGTGAGGTAATACAGTAGGGGGAGTGCTGCTCAGCGTGAGGTAATACAGTAGGGGGAGTGCTGCTCAGCGTGAGGTAATACAGTAGAGGGAGTGCTGCTCAGCGTGAGGTAATACAGTAGGGGGAGTGCTGCTCAGCATGAGGTAATACAGTAGAGGGAGTGCTGCTCAGTGTGAGGTAATACAGTAGGGGGAGTGCTGCTCAGCGTGAGGTAATACAGTAGGGGGAGTGCTGCTCAGCGTGAGGTAATACAGTAGGGGGAGTGCTGCTCAGCGTGAGGTAATACAGTAGGGGGAGTGCTGCTCAGCGTGAGGTAATACAGTAGGGGGAGTGCTGCTCAGCGTGAGGTAATACAGTAGGGGGAGTGCTGCTCGGCGTGAGGTAATACAGTAGGGGGAGTGCTGCTCGGCGTGAGGTAATACAGTAGGGGGAGTGCTGCTCAGCGTGAGGTAATACAGTAGGGGGAGTCCTGCTCAGCGTGAGGTAATACAGTAGAGGGGAGTGCTGCTCAGCGTGAGGTAATACAGTAGGGGGAGTGCTGCTCAGCGTGAGGTAATACAGTAGAGGGGAGTGCTGCTCAGCGTGAGGTAATACAGTAGGGGGAGTGCTGCTTAGCGTGAGGTAATACAGTAGGGGGAGTGCTGCTCAGCGTGAGGTAATACAGTAGAGGGGAGTGCTGCTCAGCGTGAGGTAATACAGTAGGGGGAGCGCTGCTCAGCGTGAGGTAATACAGTAGGGGGAGTGCTACTCAGCGTGAGGTAATACAGTAGGGGGAGTGCTACTCAGCGTGAGGTAATACAGTAGGGGGAGTGCTGCTCAGCGTGAGGTAATACAGTAGGGGGAGTGCTGCTCAGCATGAGGTAATACAGTAGGGGGAGTGCTACTCAGCGTGAGGTAATACAGTAGGGGGAGTGCTGCTCAGCATGAGGTAATACAGTAGGGGGAGTGCTACTCAGCGTGAGGTAATACAGTAGGGGGAGTGCTGCTCAGCGTGAGGTAATACAGTAGGGGGAGTGCTGCTCAGCGTGAGGTAATACAGTAGGGGGAGTGCTGCTCAGCGTGAGGTAATACAGTAGGGGGAGTGCTACTCAGCGTGAGGTAATACAGTAGGGGGAGTGCTGCTCAGCGTGAGGTAATACAGTAGGGGGAGTGCTGCTCAGCGTGAGGTAATACAGTAGGGGGAGTGCTGCTCAGCATGAGGTAATACAGTAGGGGGAGTGCTACTCAGCGTGAGGTAATACAGTAGGGGGAGTGCTGCTCAGCATGAGGTAATACAGTAGGGGGAGTGCTGCTCAGCATGAGGTAATACAGTAGGGGGAGTGCTGCTCAGCGTGAGGTAATACAGTAGGGGGAGTGCTGCTCAGCGTGAGGTAATACAGTAGGGGGAGTGCTGCTCAGCGTGAGGTAATACAGTAGGGGGAGTGCTACTCAGCGTGAGGTAATACAGTAGGGGGAGTGCTGCTCAGCGTGAGGTAATACAGTAGGGGGAGTGCTGCTCAGCGTGAGGTAATACAGTAGGGGGAGTGCTGCTCAGCGTGAGGTAATACAGTAGGGGGAGTGCTGCTCAGCGTGAGGTAATACAGTAGGGGGAGTGCTACTCAGGGTGAGGTAAGGGGTTTTATCTGTTCTCCACACTCATCTTCACAAGAACGTACTGGAAGAGAACGTGGTGGGAGAATGCACTCGCAGCATGAGAGAGTGGACCACGGTAGAATGCATACTGAGAAACACCTTAACGTTCATACTGCTAGCCTATTCTGAGTAGTGTGATAGTGTGGATACCCTATTCTGAGTAGTATGATAGTGTGGATACCCTATTCTGAGTAGTATGATAGTGTGGATACCCTATTCTGAGTAGTATGATAGTGTGGATACCCTATTCTGAGTAGTGTGATAGTGTGGATACCCTATTCTGAGGAGTATGATAGTGTGGATACCCTATTCTGAGGAGTATGATAGTGTGGATACCCCATTCTGAGTAGTGTGATAGTGTGGATACCCTATTCTGAGTAGTGTGATAGTGTGGATACCCCATTCTGAGTAGTATGATAGTGTGGATACCCCATTCTGAGTAGTATGATAGTGTGGATACCCTATTCTGAGTAGTATGATAGTGTGGATACCCCATTCTGAGTAGTATGATAGTGTGGATACCCTATTCTGAGTAGTATGATAGTGTGGATACCCCATTCTGAGTAGTATGATAGTGTGGATACCCTATTCTGAGTAGTATGATAGTGTGGATACCCCATTCTGAGTAGTATGATAGTGTGGATACCCTATTCTGAGTAGTATGATAGTGTGGATACCCCATTCTGAGTAGTATGATAGTGTGGATACCCTATTCTGAGTAGTATGATAGTGTGGATACCCCATTCTGAGTAGTATGATAGTGTGGATACCCTATTCTGAGTAGTATGATAGTGTGGATACCCTATTCTGAGTAGTATGATAGTGTGGATACCCCATTCTGAGAAGTATGATAGTGTGGATACCCCATTCTGAGTAGTATGATAGTGTGGATACCCTATTCTGAGTAGTGTGATAGTGTGGATACCCTATTCTGAGTAGTATGATAGTATGGATACCCCATTCTGGGTAGTGTGATAGTGTGGATACCCTATTCTGAGTAGTATTACATTTACATTTAAGTCATGATAGTGTGGATACCCTATTCTGAGTAGTATGATAGTGATAGTGTGGATACCCCATTCTGGGTAGTGTGATAGTGTGGATACCCTATTCTGAGTAGTATGATAGTGTGGATACCCCATTCTGAGTAGTGTGATAGTGTGGATACCCTATTCTGAGTAGTTTGATAGTGTGGATACCCTATTCTGAGTAGTATGATAGTGTGGATACCCCATTCTGAGTAGTATGATAGTGTGGATACCCTATTCTGAGTAGTGTGATAGTGTGGATACCCCATTCTGAGTAGTGTGATAGTGTGGATACCCCATTCTGAGTAGTGTGATAGTGTGTATACCCTATTCTGAGTAATATGATAGTGTGGATACCCCATTCTGAGTAGTGTGATAGTGTGGATACCCCATTCTGAGTAGTGTGATAGTGTGGATACCCTATTCTGAGTAGTGTGATAGTGTGGATACCCCATTCTGAGTAGTGTGATAGTGTGGATACCCCATTCTGAGTAGTGTGATAGTGTGTATACCCTATTCTGAGTAATATGATAGTGTGGATACCCCATTCTGAGTAGTGTGATAGTGTGGATACCCCATTCTGAGTAGTGTGATAGTGTGGATACCCTATTCTGAGTAGTGTGATAGTGTGGATACCCCATTCTGGGTAGTGTGATAGTGTGGATACCCCATTCTGAGTAGTATGATAGTGTGGATACCCCATTCTGAGTAGTATGATAGTGTGGATACCCCATGCTGGGTAATATGATAGTGTGGATACCCCATTCTGAGTAGTGTGATAGTGTGGATACCCTATTCTGAGTAGTTTGATAGTGTGGAAACCCTATTCTGAGTAGTTTGATAGTGTGGATACCCCATTCTGAGTAGTATAATAGTGTGGATACCCTATTCTGAGTAGTGTGATAGTGTGGATACCCCATTCTGAGTAGTGTGATAGTGTGGATACCCCATTCTGAGTAGTGTGATAGTGTGTATACCCCATTCTGAGTAGTATGATAGTGTGGATACCCTATTCTGAGTAGTATGATAGTGTGGATACCCCATTCTGAGTAGTATGATAGTGTGGATACCCTATTCTGAGTAGTATGATAGTGTGGATACCCCATTCTGAGTAGTATGATAGTGTGGATACCCTATTCTGAGTAGTATGATAGTGTGGATACCCCATTCTGAGTAGTATGATAATGTGGATACTCTATTCTGAGTAGTATGATAGTGTGGATACCCCATTCTGAGTAGTATGATAGTGTGGATACCCTATTCTGAGTAGTATGATAGTGTGGATACCCTATTCTGAGTAGTATGATAGTGTGGATACCCCATTCTGAGAAGTATGATAGTGTGGATACCCCATTCTGAGTAGTATGATAGTGTGGATACCCTATTCTGAGTAGTGTGATAGTGTGGATACCCTATTCTGAGTAGTATGATAGTATGGATACCCCATTCTGGGTAGTGTGATAGTGTGGATACCCTATTCTGAGTAGTATGATAGTGTGGATACCCTATTCTGAGTAGTATGATAGTGATAGTGTGGATACCCCATTCTGGGTAGTGTGATAGTGTGGATACCCTATTCTGAGTAGTATGATAGTGTGGATACCCCATTCTGAGTAGTGTGATAGTGTGGATACCCTATTCTGAGTAGTTTGATAGTGTGGATACCCTATTCTGAGTAGTATGATAGTGTGGATACCCCATTCTGAGTAGTGTGATAGTGTGGATACCCCATTCTGAGTAGTGTGATAGTGTGGATACCCCATTCTGAGTAGTGTGATAGTGTGTATACCCTATTATGAGTAATATGATAGTGTGGATACCCCATTCTGAGTAGTGTGATAGTGTGGATACCCCATTCTGAGTAGTGTGATAGTGTGGATACCCTATTCTGAGTAGTGTGATAGTGTGGATACCCCATTCTGAGTAGTGTGATAGTGTGGATACCCCATTCTGAGTAGTGTGATAGTGTGTATACCCTATTCTGAGTAATATGATAGTGTGGATACCCCATTCTGGGTAGTGTGATAGTGTGGATACCCTATTCTGAGTAGTATGATAGTGTGGATACCCTATTCTGAGTAGTATGATAGTGATAGTGTGGATACCCCATTCTGGGTAGTGTGATAGTGTGGATACCCTATTCTGAGTAGTATGATAGTGTGGATACCCCATTCTGAGTAGTGTGATAGTGTGGATACCCCATTCTGAGTAATATGATAGTGTGGATACCCTATTCTGAGTAGTGTGATAGTGTGGATACCCCATTCTGAGTAGTATGATAGTGTGGATACCCTATTCTGAGTAGTATGATAGTGTGGATACCCCATTCTGAGTAGTATGATAGTGTGGATACCCCATTCTGAGTAATATGATAGTGTGGATACCCCATTCTGAGTAGTGTGATAGTGTGGATACCCCATTCTGAGTAGTGTGATAGTGTGGATACCCTATTCTGAGTAGTGTGATAGTGTGGATACCCCATGCTGAGTAGTGTGATAGTGTGGATACCCTATTCTGAGTAGTGTGATAGTGTGGATACCCCATTCTGAGTAATATGATAGTGTGGATACCCCATTCTGAGTAGTGTGATAGTGTGGATACCCCATTCTGAGTAGTACGGTAGTTGGATATTAGTCTCTTTGGAAGAGTTTATGACTGCGTTCTGATTCTCTACCCTTCTCCAGAAGTGTACACTCGTGCATTTAAAAGCATTGGATTAATGCAAGTATGGCTGGAGGGAGTTTCCAACCTATTCCTGACACCATTTATTTTAAATGGGGGAGAGTAGGACTGCACACTTGTCTGTGTTACTGTGAGCTTATGTCAAATTGGAATTTCCATCCTTGGCAAAGATCATAAAGTTGTATTTTAAATATTATTATGCTCTCGCTTTCCATTCTATATGACTTCTCTCTCCTCCGTGTCCCCGTTTGATGACGTCACGATGCTCCCCCTTGCCCGTTTGCTGACGTAATGTTTTGTTCCCCCTGCAGTGCCGTTGACAGAAGACGAGTGGGTCCCTCTAGAGCTGTGCTTTGGGATGCCCCTATTTAGCTCTGAGCTCAACCGCAAAATATGCCGAAAGATCGCCTCTCACGGCCTCTGTAGCAAAGACAGGTACGAGAAGAACATAATGAGTTTTTTTATGTCTTAAAAGGGAGAAGGTGTTGATTTATAAGCGGTCCTTTGTAGCTCAGTTGGTATAGTATGGCGATGTTAACTCCAGGGTAGTGGGTTTGGTTCCCTGGACCACTCATACGTAAAATATATGCACGCACGACTGGCTGTAAGTCGCTAAGGATAAAACCGCCTGCTAAATGGCATATATTTTATTATTATTTACTACTATAATTTTTTTTTTAAGAACGTAAGTTGACGGTGTAATTCTTTGTTGTTTCAGCCTTCAAGACTTACTTCATTCCAGCCGAAAACTATCAGTGAATGTTCTGAGTTTTGTTCAGTCATTCCAGGTAAAAGGTCTCTCTGTGTGTGTTCTGTACTATTCTGCCTCAATGCCACTTGAAGAGCGCCCCTGTCAAACCAGCCAGTCGCATAATGACAACCAGAACACTTTGTTTCCCTTTAAAACAACACTCAAGTCTAGACAGACATCCCACACACATTACAAAATAGGATTGCTGGTTTGTTGTAGAGAGGAGGTGTCGTCTCCTGTATGTCTCCCAACACCACCACAATGTTGTCTCTCTTGTCGTGATGTGTGTTTTGTCCTATATTTTTAATCCCAGCCCTCGTCCCCGCAGGAGGCCTTTTGCCTTTTGGTAGGCCGTCATTGTAAATAAGAATAGTTAAATAAAGGTTAAATATAACAATACAAAAATAAAAATGAAAGTACCTGGGTACACAACAGAAAAGATTATTAATGTTTTCCAACTGTAAATTTGAATTTCGTATTGCACAATTCCAGGTATTTGTTATTGGACAACTCCTGCCCTTTCAATCCATTTTCTTCCGCTTGGTGCCTAATGAACACGACCCTGTACTGTATTATACACAACTGACCTTTGACCCCTGACCTGTGTGTCCTGTAGGATGGCAGCCAGGGTCAGCCCGACCCTGACAGTGGAGTGTCCGGTCCTCTCAGCCAGCCCCCGGCCGAGTCTGGTGTTCCGCTGCCCGCTCTCAACCTCATCTTCAAGGACGGACAGCTGAGGGAGTGGAGTGGACGAGCACCTCCACCTCTCCACATCTCAGCCCTGCAGACAGACCAGTCCTTATAGACCCCTCCACATCTCAGCCCTGCAGAAAGACCTTATAGACCATCTCAGCCCTGCAGAAAGACCTTATAGACCCCTCCACATCTCAGCCCTGCAGAAAGACCTTATAGACCCCTCCACATCTCAGCCCTGCAGACAGACCAGTCCTTATAGACCCCTCCACATCTCAGCCCTGCAGAAAGACTAAAGTATTTTGCCACCTTAAGTACGTGTTTCTGATGGACTTTCCCTCCTCCACATATTGTCCTATGATCAGAACCAACCGCTCCTCTTCCTCATATTGTTCTATGATCAGAACCAACCCCTCCTCTTCCTCATATTGTCCTATGATCAGAACCAACCCCTCCTCTTCCTCATATTGTCCTATGATCAGAACCAACCCCTCCTCTTCCTCATATTGTCCTATGATCAGAACCAACCCAACCCCTCTTCCTCCTCCTCCTCCTCATATTGTCCTATGATCAGAACCAACCCAACCCCCCCTCTTCCTCCTATTGTCCTATGATCAGAACCAACCCAACCCCTCCTCCTCCTCCTGATCAGAACCAACCCAACCCCTCTTCCTCATATTGTCCTATGATCAGAACCAACCCAACCCCTCCTCTTCCTCATAATGTCCTATGATCAGAACCAACCCAACCTCTCCTCCTGATCAGAACCAACCCAACCCCTCCTCCTGATCAGAACCAACCCAACCCTGCATGATACCACTGCACTAAATATTTCTGAAAAGACTTTGTCATTAACGTGTTGTTGCTTTCATGATAAAATGTGTGGTCTTTAAATGGCCCCGTGAGACGAGCGTGGTGCTCTTCTCCTCTATAGCCCGATCATACAGCACGTTGACTCAAAAACCCGTTCCCTTTTCATCCATGGGGGTATTGTTGTTGCTCGTGATGATTCCCAGAGGTGCAGTTCTTCTTTAGGTCATCCTTGGATCAGAAGAGAGCTTGAACCTGAGCTTGTCTTTCTTTTAAAGAAAACAAATACTATTTGAACCCAGGTCTGCTTGGGTTATCCAGACAACACCAAAGCCTGGACCTAGTCCCTCACAGAGAAGAACCATATTAGAATCCGTGTTCTGTCTACGACACTGTTTATTCATAGTGGGAGTTTTTCCCTGTCAGAATCTGTAATGCTCCTTCGAGAATAGAGTACAGTATTACACTCAGTAGTACACTCAGTAGTACACTCAGTAGTACACTCAGTAGTACACTTCATATTACACTCAGTAGTACACTTCATATTACACTCAGTAGTACACTTCATATTACACTCAGTAGTACACTCAGTAGTACACTCAGTAGTACACTCAGTAGTACACTCAGTAGTACACTCAGCAGTACACTCAGTAGTACACTCAGTAGTACACTCAGTAGTACACTCAGCAGTACACTCAGCAGTACACTCAGTAGTACACTTCATATTACACTCAGTAGTACACTCAGTAGTACACTCAGCAGTACACTCAGTAGTACACTCAGTAGTACACTCAGTAGTACACTTCATATTACACTCAGCAGTACTCAGCAGTACACTCAGCAGTACACTCAGCAGTACACTCAGTAGTACACTTAGTAGTACACTCAGTAGTACACTCAGCAGTACACTCAGTAGTACACTCAGCAGTACACTCAGTAGTACACTCAGCAGTACACTCAGTAGTACACTCAGCAGTACACTCAGCAGTACACTCATTTCCACCCCATAATGGTTGTTTTATTTGCATGGACGGGTTCAGTCTCCATTTCCACCCCATAATGGTTGTTTATCGTTATTGACCCCTACCCTGCATAACTAGTCTCCTATTGATGGATTGAGCTATTATTGACCCCTACCCTCCATAACTAATCTGCTATCGATCGATTGATCTGTCAGACCCCTATCTGTCTGGTAGACCCAGGGCCGGCTCCAGGCATAAGTGACATAAGCTCAGTCGGGGTCTCAACTCACGGAGAGTTAGAATAGTAACACCAGGTGCAAGTTGGACACAGGTTGTGCATCAGCAGTTTTTCTCTTGTTATGTCAGTCACTGACAGTCAATCAATTAGCCATGTCAGCTAACAGCTTTTAGATTGGTAAGTTAGTCTAGCCAGCTTGTAGTAATCATGGTCAAATATCAACTAGGCACGCAGGGCACGTGTCCAGGGCCCCCCCCCCCCCCCCTCTCACTCAGATATCATTAACATGGCATCCACTACCGGTCAAACGTTTTAGTAAACCTGCTCATTCAAGGGTTTTTCTTTATTTGTACTATTTTCAACGTTGTAGAATAATAGTGAAGACATCAAAACTATGAAATAACACATATGGAATCATTTAGTAACCAAAAGAAGTGTTAAACAAATCAAAATAGATTTTATATTTGAGATTCTTCAAATATCCACCCATTGCCTTGATGACAGCTTTGCACCCTCTTGGCATTCTCTCAACCAGTTTCACCTGAAATGTTTTCCCAACAGTCTTGAAGGAGTTCCCACATATGCTGAGCACTTGTTGGTTGCTTTTCCTTCACTCTGCAGTCCAACTCATCCCAAACCATCTCAATTGGGTTGAGGTCGGGGGACTGTGGAGGCCAGGACATCTGATGCAGCACTCCATCACTCTCCTTCTTGGTCAAATATCCCTTACACAACCTGGAGGTGTGTTGGGTCATTGTCCTGTTGAAAAACAAATGATAGTCCCACTAAGCCCAAACCAGGTAGGATGGCGTATCGCTGCAGAATGCTGTGGTAGCCATGCTGGTTAAGTGTGCCTTGAATTCTAAATAAATCACAGACAGTGTCACCAGCAAAGCCCCCCCACACCATAACACCACCTCCTCCATGCTTCACAGTGGGAAATACACATGCGGAGATCATCCGTTCACCCACACCTCGTCTCACAAAGACTCCATACCAAAACACAGATGTCCACCGGTCTAATGTTAATTGCTTATGTTTCTTGGCCCAAGCAAGTCTCTTCTTATTATTGGTGTCCTTTAGTAGTGGTTTCTTTGCAGCAATTTGACCATGAAGGCCTGATTCACACACTCTTCTGAACAGTTGATGTTGAGATGTGTCTGTTACTTGAACTTTGTGAAGCATTTATTTGGGCTGCTATTTCTGAGGCTAGTAACTATAATGAACTTATCCTCTGCAGCAGAGGTAACTCTGGGTCTTCCTTTCCTGTGGCGGTCCTCATGAGAGCCACTTTCATCATAGCGCTTGATGGTTTTTGTGACTGCTCTTGAAGAAACTTTCAAAGTTCTTGAAATGTTCTGTATTGACTGACCTTCATGTCTTAAAGTAATGATGGACTGTCGTTTCTCTTTGCTTATTTGAGCTGTTCTTGACATAATTTGGACTTGGTCTTTTACCAAATAGGGCTATCTTCTGTATACCCCCCTACCTTGTCACAACACAACTGATTGGCTCAAATGCATTAAGAAGGAAACAAATTCCACAAATTAACCTGTCAATTGAAATGCATTCCAGGTGACTACCTCGTGGAGCTGGTTGAGAGAATGCCAAGAGTGTGCAAAGCTGTCATCAAGGCAAAGGGTGGCTATTTGATTTGTTTGATGATTTTTTGGTTACTACATGATTCCATATGTGTTATTTCATAGTTTTGATGTCTTCACTATTATTCTACAATGCAGAAAATAGTAAAAAGAAAGAAAAACCCTTGAATTACCCGGTAGTGTAAGTCATGGCAAAATGTGTAGAATTTAACAATTTTCACTTTTAAAACGTTAATTTTTCTCTCCGCCGTCGGGAGCGGGGGGGGGCACCAAAATGTTTTGCCTGCAAGGTGGGGCAACCAAATCTCGCTTAGGGTCTTCAAAAGGCTAGAGCCATCCCTGGGTAGACCCTTACCAGTACATCCACCCCTCCATCCTAACCTCCACCACAGTGTTAGAGTTACCAATAGTTACCATTAGTTACCAATAGTTACCATTAGTTACCATTAGTTACTATTAGTTACCAATAGTTTTATATAATGCCAACCTTGCATTTTAGGAATCTTTGTTGTAGCTTGTTCGATGGGACAGTCACAAAAAAATGTCAAATTCAACGATATACAAAGAATGTGTGTAATGAAGTGGGAACAAAATGTGACATTCCTCCTGACGTCTTCTTCATTTGCCTGAGATGTTGTTATTCAATGTAAATATCAATACTGTATGTTACAATAAAATAATACCCCCCCAACTAATGTGTTTGTGGTGTGTATCTGTCTATATGCAGTTGAAGTGGGAAGCTTATATACACTGCTCAAAAAAATAAAGGGAACACTTAAACAACACAATGTAACTCCAAGTCAATCACACTTCTGTGAAATCAAACTGTCCACTTAGGAAGCAACACTGATTGACAATACATTTCACATGCTGTTGTGCAAATGGAATAGACAAAAGGTGGAAATTTATAGGCGATTAGCAAGACACCCCCAATAAAGGAGTGGTTCTGCAGGTGGTGACCACAGACCACTTCTCAGTTCCTATGCTTCCTGGCTGATGTTTTGGTCACTTTTGAATGCTGGCGGTGCTTTCACTCTAGTGGTAGCATGAGACGGAGTCTACAACCCACACAAGTGGCTCAGGTAGTGCAGCTCATCCAGGATGGCACATCAATGCGAGCTGTGGCAAGAAGGTTTGCTGTGTCTGTCAGCGTAGTGTCCAGAGCATGGAGGCGCTACCAGGAGACA
Source organism: Salvelinus alpinus (assembly GCF_045679555.1). Lineage (NCBI taxonomy): Eukaryota > Metazoa > Chordata > Actinopteri > Salmoniformes > Salmonidae > Salvelinus > Salvelinus alpinus. Next base: position 46,384,352 of record NC_092111.1, on the reverse strand, counting down.
GGCCAGTACATCAGGAGACGTGGAGGAGGCCGTAGGAGGGCAACAACCCAGCAGCAGGACCGCTACCTCCGCCTTTACCTCCTTGCACAAAGGTGGAGGTAGCGGTCCTGCTGCTGGGTTGTTGCCCAACTACGGCCTCCTCCACGTCTCCTGATGTACTGGCCTGTCTCCTGGTAGCGCCTCCATGCTCTGGACACTACGCTGACAGACACAGCAAACCTTCTTGCCACAGCTCGCATTGATGTGCCATCCTGGATGATGTGCCATCCCGTTCCCCTCACAGCTCCGTAGGCAAGCACCATGGTCTTGTAGCGGATGCGAGCTTCAACTGGAAGCCAGTGGAGAGAGCGGAGGAGCGGGGTGACGTGAGAGAACTTGGGAAGGTTGAACACCAGACGGGCGGCGGCGTTCTGGATGAGTTGTAGGGGTTTAATGGCACAGGCAGGGAGCCCAGCCAACAGCGAGTTGCAGTAATCCAGACGGGAGATGACAAGTGCCTGGATTAGGACCTGCGCCGCTTCCTGTGTGAGGCAGGGTCGTACTCTGCGAATGTTGTAGAGCATGAACCTACAGGAACGGGTCACCGCCTTGATGTTAGTTGAGAACGACAGGGTGTTGTCCAGGATCACGCCAAGGTTCTTAGCGCTCTGGGAGGAGGACACAATGGAGTTGTCAACCGTGATGGCGAGATCATGGAACGGGCAGTCCTTCCCCGGGAGGAAGAGCAGCTCCGTCTTGCCGAGGTTCAGTTTGAGGTGGTGATCCGTCATCCACACTGATATGTCTGCCAGACATGCAGAGATGCGATTCGCCACCTGGTTATCAGAGGGGGGAAAGGAGAAGATTAATTGTGTGTCGTCAGCATGATGACCTCATGATGAGCTCTCTGTAGCCTGTGGGACAGTGACAGCACGATGACCTCTCTGTAGCCTGTGGGACAGTGACATCATGATGACCTCTCTGTAGCCTGTGGGACAGTGACAGCACGATGACCTCTCTGTAGCCTGTGGGACAGTGACAGCATGATGACCTCTGTAGCCTGTGGGACAGTGACATCATGATGACCTCTCTGTAACCTGTGGGACAGTGACAGCATGATGACCTCTCTGTATCCTGTGGGACAGCATGATGACCTCTCTGTAGCCTGTGGGACAGCATGATGACCTCTCTGTAGCCTGTGGGACAGCATGATGACCTCTCTGTAGCCTGTGGGACAGCATGATGACCTCTCTGTAGCCTGTGGGACAGTGACAGCATGATGACCTCTCTGTAGCCTGTGGGACAGTGACATCATGATGACCTCTCTGTATCCTGTGGGACAGCATGTGTAACGGATGTGAAATGGCTAGCTAGTTAGCGGGTACGCGCTACTAGCGTTTCAATCAGTTACGTCACTTGCTCTGAAACCTAGAAGTAGTGTTGCACCTTGCTCTGCAAGGGCCGCGGCTTTTGAGAAGGTCCCTGGTTCGCGCCCGTGTCGGGGCGAGGGGACGGTTTAAAGTTATACTGTTACATTGATGCTGTTGACCCGGATCACTGGTTGCTGCGGAAAAGGAGGAGGTTGAAAGGGGGGTGAGTGTAACGGATGTGAAATGGCTAGCTAGTTAGCGGGTACGCGCTACCAGCGTTTCAATCAGTTACGTCACTTGCTCTGATAACTAGAAGTAGTGTTGCCCCTTGCTCTGCAAGGGCCGTGGCTTTTGTGGAGCGATGGGTAACGACGCTTCGTGGGTGACTGTTGTTGATGTGTGCAGAAGGTCCCTGGTTCGCGCCCGTGTCGGGGCGAGGGGACGGTCTAAAGTTATACTGTTACACATGATGACCTCTCTGTATCCTGTGGGACAGCATGATGACCTCTCTGTAGCCTGTGGGACAGCATGATGACCTCTCTGTAGCCTGTGGGACAGCATGGTGACCTCTCTGTAGCCTGTGGGGCAGTTAGTGACAACATCAGCCTTACACCATGTCTCCTGCAGAATGATGACGTCAACATCTTTCAGATTGTTGTTGAACTCCAGTGCTAAACTCAGAGTTTAGGCCCTGAATGTTCCACATGCTAACTGATAGGATGATGAGTTTAGGCCCTGAATGTTCCACATGTTAACTGATAGTGATTTCATGTTGCAAAAAGAAAGAATAGCAGTCAGAAATACAGTAACTACTGAGTTGTTCAGATAAACAGGATAACAGCAAACATTTGTTCTGTTTTATATATATATATACAGTGGGGAGAACAAGTATTTGATACACTGCCGATTTTGCAGGTTTTCCTACTTACAAAGCATGTAGAGGTCTGTAATTTTTATCATAGGTACACTTCAACTGTAAGAGACGGAATCTAAAACAAAAATCCAGAAAATCACATTGTATGATTTTTAAGTAATTAATTTGCAATTTATTGCATGACATAAGTATTTGATCACCTACCAACCAGTAAGAATTCCGGCTCTCACAGACCTGTTAGTTTTTCTTTAAGAAGCCCTCCTGTTCTTCACTCATTACCTGTATTAACTGCACCTGTTTGAACTCGTTACCTGTATAAAAGACACCTGTCCACACACTCAATCAAACAGACTCCAACCTCTCCACAATGGCCAAGACCAGAGAGCTGTGTAAGGACATCAGGGATACAATTGTAGACCTGCACAAGGCTGGGATGGGCTACAGGACAATAGGCAAGCAGCTTGGTGAGAAGGCAACAACTGTTGGCGCAATTATTAGAAAATGGAAGAAGTTCAAGATGACGGTCAATCACCCTCGGTCTGGGGCTCCATGCAAGATCTCACCTCGTGGGGCATCAATGATCATGAGGAAGGTGAGGGATCAGCCCAGAACTACACGGCAGGACCTGGTCAATAACCTGAAGAGAGCTGGGACCACAGTCTCAAAGAAAACCATTAGTAACACACCATGCCGTCATGGATTAAAATCCTGCAGCGCACGCAAGATCCCCCTGCTCAAGCCAGCGCATGTCCAGGCCCGTCTGAAGTTTGCCAATGACCATCTGGATGATCCAGAGGAGGAATGGGAGAAGGTCATGTGGTCTGATGAGACAAAAATAGAGCTTTTTGGTCTAAACTCCACTCGCCGTGTTTGGAGGAAGAAGAAGGATGAGTACAACCCCAAGAACACCATCCCAACCGTGAAGCATGGAGGTGGAAACATCATTCTTTGGGGATGCTTTTCTGCAAAGGGGACAGGACGACTGCACCGTATTGAGGGGAGGATGGATGGGGCCATGTATCGCGAGATCTTGGCCAACAACCTCCTTCCCTCAGTAAGAGCATTGAAGATGGGTCGTGGCTGGTTCTTCCAGCATGACAACGACCCGAAACACACAGCCAAGGCAACTAAGGAGTGGCTCCGTAAGAAGCATCTCAAGGTCCTGGAGTGGCCTAGCCAGTCTCCAGACCTGAACCCAATAGAAAATCTTTGGAGGGAGCTGAAAGTCCGTATTGCCCAGCGACAGCCCCGAAACCTGAAGGATCTGGAGAAGGTCTGTATGGAGGAGTGGGCCAAAATCCCTGCTGCAGTGTGTGCAAACCTGGTCAAGAACTACAGGAAACGTATGATCTCTGTAATTGCACACAAAGGTTTCTGTACCAAATATTAAGTTCTGCTTTTCTGATGTATCAAATACTTATGTCATGCAATAAAATGCAAATTATTTACTTAAAAATCATACAATGTGATTTTCTGGATTTTTGTTTTAGATTCCGTCTCTCACAGTTGAAGTGTACCTATGATAAAAATTACAGACCTCTACATGCTTTGTAAGTAGGAAAACTTGCAAAATCGGCAGTGTATCAAATACTTGTTCTCCCCACTGTATATATATATATACACACTACCGTTCAAAAGTTTGGGGTCTACTGAAAGAACATTTTTTTAAATTGTCCATTAGAATAACATCAAATTGATCAGAAATACAGTGTAGACATTGTTAATGTTGTAAATTACTATTGTAGCTGGAAATGGCTGATTTGGGTTTTCTAATGGTCAATTTAATTAAATTTCATTCATTAATTTATTAATTTAAAATTTAAAATGATAAACTTGGATTAGCTAACACAACGTACCATTGGAACACAGGAGTGATGGTTGCTGATAATGGGCCTCTGTACGCTTATGTAGATATGCCATTAAAAAAATCTGTCGTTTCCAGCTACAATAGTTATTAACAATGTCTACACTGTATTTCTGATCAATTTGATGTTATTTTAATGGACAAAAAAGTGTGCTTTTCTTTCAAAAACAAGGAAATTTCTAATTGACCCCAAACTTTTGAACGGTAGTGTGTGTATACATATATAAACTCAGCAAAAAAAGAAAAGTCCTCTCACTGTCAACTGCGTTTATTTTTGTATTTTCAGCAAAATTAACATGTGTAAATATTTGTATGAACATAACAAGATTCAACAACTGAGACATAAACTGAACAAGTTCCACAGACATGTGACTAACAGAAATGGAATAATGTGTCCCTGAACAAAGGGGGGGTCAAAATCAAAAGTAACAGTCAGTATCTGGTGTGGCCACCAGCTGCATTAAGTACTGCAGTGCATCTCCTCCTCATGGACTGCACCAGATTTGCCAGTTCTTGCTGTGAGATGTTACCCCACTCTTCCACCAAGGCATCTGCAAGTTCCCGGACATTTCTGGGGGGAATGGCCCTAGCCCTCACCCTCCGATCCAACAGGTCCCAGACGTGCTTAATGGGAATAAGATCCGGGTTCTTTGCTGGCCATGGCACAACACTGACATTCCTGTCTTGCAGGAAATCACGCACAGAACGAGCAGTATGGCTGGTGGCATTGTCATGCTGGAGGGTCATGTCAGGATGAGCCTGCAGGAAGGGTACCACATGAGGGAGGAGGATGTCTTCCCTGTAACGCACAGCGTTGAGATTGCCTGCAGTGACAACAAGCTCAGTCCGATGATGCTGTGACACACCGCCCCAGACCACGAATGACCCTCCACCTCCAAATCGATCCTGCTCTAGAGTACAGGCCTCGGTGTAACGCTCATTCCTTTGACGATAAACGCGAATCCGACCAGCACCCCTGGTGAGACAAAACCGCGACTCGTCAGTGAAGAGCACTTTTTGCCAGTCCTGTCTGGTCCAGCGATGGTGGGTTTGTGTCGACGTTGTTGCCGGGGATGTCTGGAGAGGACCTGCCTTACAACAGGCCTACAAGCCCTCAGTCCAGCCTCTCTCAGCCTATTGCGGACAGTCTAAGCACTGATGGAGGGATTGTGCGTTCCTGGTGAAACTCGGGCAGTTGTTGTTGCCATCCTGTACCTGTCCTGCAGGTGTGATGTTCAGATGTACCGATCCTGTGCAGGTGTTGTTACACGTGGTCTGCCACCGCGAGGACGATCAGCTGTCCGTCCTGTCTCCCTGTAGCGCTGTCTTATGCGTCTCACAGTACGGACATTGCAATTTATTGCCCTGGCCACATCTGCAGTCCTCATGCCTCCTTGAAGCATGCCAAAAGCACATTCACGCAGATGAGCAGGGACCCTGGGCATCTTTCTTTTGGTGTTTTTCAGAGTCAGTAGAAAGGCCTCTTTAGTGTCCTAAGTTTTCATAATTGTGACCTTAATTGCCTACCGTCTGTAAGCTGTTAGTGTCTTAACGACCGTTCCACAGGTGCACGTTCATTAGTTGTTTATGGTTCATTGAACAAGCATGGAAAACAGTGTTTAAACCCTTTACAATGAAGTTATTTGGATTTTTACGAATTATCTTTGAAAGGCAATGTACTGAAAAAGGGACGAGTTTATATGTGTATATATACAGTATATCACAAAAGTGAGTACACCCCACACATTTTTGTAAATATTTGAGTATATCTTTTCATGTGACAACACTGAAGAAATGACACTGCTACAATGTAAAGTAGTGAGTGTACAGCTTGTATAACAGTGTAAATTTGCTGTCCCCTCAAAATAACTCAACACACAGCCATTAATGTCTAAACCGCTGGCAACAAATGTGAGTACACCCGTAAGTGAAAATGTCCAAATTGGGCCCAATTAGCCATTTTCCATCCCCGGTGTCATGTGACTCGTTAGTGTTACAAGGTCTCAGGTGTGAATGGGGAGCAGGTGTGTTAAATTTGGTGTCATCGCTCTCACACTCCGTCATACTGACTGGTCACTGGAAGTTCAACATGGCACCTCATGGCAAAGAACTCTCTGAGGATCTGAAAAAAAGATTTGTTGCTCTACATAAAGATGGCCTGGGCTATAAGAAGATTGCTAAGACCCTGAAACTGAGCTGCAGCACGGTGGCCAAGACCATACAGAGGTTTAACTGGACAGGTTCCATTCAGAACAGGCCTCGCCATGGTCGACCAAAGAAGTTGAGTGCGCGTGCTCAGCGTCATATCCAGAGGTTGTCTTTGGGAAATAGACGTATGAGTGCTGCCAGCATTGCTGCAGAGGTTGAAGGGGTGGGGGGGTCAGCCTGTCAGTGCTCAGACCATCAAATTGGTCTGCATGGCTGTCATCCCAGAAGGAAGCCTCTTCTAAAGATGATGCACAAGAAAGCCCACAAACAGTTTGCTGAAGACAAGCAGACTAAGGACATGGATGACTGGAACCATGTCCTGTGGTCTGATGAGACCAAGATAAACTTATTTGGTTCAGATGGTGTCAAGCGTGTGTGGCGGAAACCAGGTGAGGAGTACAAAGACAAGTGTGTCTTGCCTACAGTCAAGCATGGTGGTGGGAGTGTCATGGTTAAATGTAGCTGAATATGTATAATAACAAAGTTATGTCCAGTCTTACACATTGACTTAAATCTTATTCCTTTCCAAGGAGTAGAATGTAATGGAAGCCTATGAGCAGAATGGGTTGTAATATTTCACGCCGACACTAACTTTTTAGCCCATTGCTTTATGGGGAGTTGGGAAAAGATCATGAAAAGAAAATGCGCACTACAGCTTTAAATGAGATTGTTTGGTCGCTGTTGCCAAGTCGAGATCTGCCTGCCATCGAATCCACAATTACTCGCAGGCTTCACTATCGCCTCTGTGGTGTTGACGGAAACTATTCATGCAGCCTACTTTATCGGCGAGCACGGACATAACATGTATTTAGTCACCGGGCACGAAGAGCCCGTAGCCTATTAATCGATCTAATCGTAATGTGCATGATAGTTAAATGTTCTAACTTTACGCACGTAGAATAGACTAGGCAACAGTAATCCATAACAAGGCACTTGTTGATTTGAATAGGCTTCCTCACAGCGGTCCGCTGCTTGGGAGTACTACTACCTGCGGCTACAGATGGATCGGAGTCCATTGGGAGGTTGTCATTAGTTTACCCAGGTTGTGTGTTACAGAGGCGGCTACAGATGGCGATGATCCTCGGCTTGTAAGAGGTGGACCGCTCGGCAGCGTCCTCCAGAAACGTCAACATCCTCACTATCAGCTACCGAGGGAGGGGCCATGGGCAACCAGGTGGATAAGATTAAACTGTCACATCTAAGTTACGCAGAAGTTCCCACAGTGGACCCCAACGGGCTGAACACTGAGGAGAGTCCTCGGATCGGAGTGTCTTATATTTTCTCAACAGATGACGAGGAACAGGAGGGGGGAAACGGTAACGTAGACGGAGCGGATAAAGAGCACCACACTGGTACGGAACAGAAACACTACGACAAGCGCAACGAGGTGGATTGCGCCGTTTTCCACCGGGGGGAATGTATTTATGAGAAGAGCGTCAAGACCGCCGGCATGGAAATATACTCCCCCGAGAATCTATTAAACAAATGTAACGCAGGTGACCTGGTGGAGTTTGTAACAACGGGGCAGTACCCCCACTGGGCGGTGTATGTCGGTGACTTCCAGGTGGTGCACCTGCACAGAGCAGAGATAAAGAACAGCTTTCTGACAGAAGCCAGCCAGGGAAGGAGATGTAGGATAGTCAACGAGCTGTATAAATTCAAAGCCCTCAGCGCCGAGATGGTGGTTCAGAACGCTATGGAACAGGTAGGAGGTAAAGACGGAGAGTTGAGCTGGAGAAATTCAGAGTGTTTTGCCGCTTGGTGCAGGTTTGGCAAACGGGAGTTCAAAATGGGTGGGGAGATCCGGATAGGAAAACAGCCATACAGGTTAAAGATCCTGATGTCTGATAAACAGTCTCACATGCTGGAGTTTCAGTGTTTAGAGGACTTGATCACGGAGAAGAGGAGACGCGACCAAGTGGGAAGGACATCAGGGGTCCAGGAGCTGGCCAATCAGTTGAACAGTGTGGAAGAGATCAAAAGGAATCCACTCAGTGATCCAGTAACTGCACAGATGGCTCAGTGATCTGATGGATGTAAGATGATGATGCCCCTCTCCTGTCTAATCACAGACCACGAAGTGGAGTACAAAACACACATTTTATACTACATGTTGATGAATAGAATCAACAGTCATTGTCTGTGATTTTTGATGAATTGAATCAAATGGCACATTGTCTGTTTTTTTTTTTTGAATGATGGAAGAAAAATAGTCTCAAAGGTGCAGAATAGGATTTGTTTCTGTTTCATAATGATTGATATGATAATATACTTTGCATGTTTTCATGCCTCGAACAGGAAACGATCATACCTATAGCCCTAAGGTTATGTAATTCTGATGAAAACATGTTGTAGAGCATAGATTGATCAATCATCTCGCTTATTGTACCGTACCAGTCATCTGAGTCAAGTAAAAGATCATTACATCTTTGCAAACGAACTGGCTTTTATTCCTGGCTGTGTACAGGTGTGTGTTTCTTCAGACACTCTCTCTAGGCCACTTTCCAAGTGGACCACTATTCCCTACAGTGCACTACTTCTGCCCAGGGCTCCAAAGTAGTGCACTACTTCTGCCCAGGGCTCCAAAAGTAGTGCACTACTTCTGCCCAGGGCTCCAAAGTAGTGCACTATGAAGGGGATAGGGTGACGTTTGGAACACAGGCATAGAATTTTCATCATTCACTTCCTGTTTCCACCTGCTTTACAGTCAGCCTCATACCAGAGTACTAGTCTGTTTCCATCTGCTTTACAGTCAGCCTCATACCAGAGTACTAGTCTGTTTCCACCTGCTTTACAGTCAGCCTCATACCAGAGTACTAGTCTGTTTCTACCTGCTTTACAGTCAGCCTCATACCAGAGTACTAGTCTGTTTCTACCTGCTTTACAGTCAGCCTCATACCAGAGTACTAGTCTGTTTCTACCTGCTTTACAGTCAGCCTCATACCAGAGTACTAGTCTGTTTCTACCTGCTTTACAGTCAGCCTCATACCAGAGTACTAGTCTGTTTCTACCTGCTTTACAGTCAGCCTCATACCAGAGTACTAGTCTGTTTCTACCTGCTTTACAGTCAGCCTCATACCAGAGTACTAGTCTGTTTCTACCTGCTTTACAGTCAGCCTCATACCAGAGTACTAGTCTGTTTCTACCTGCTTTACAGTCAGCCTCATACCAGAGTACTAGTCTGTTTCTACCTGCTTTAGTCAGCCTCATACCATAGTACTAGTCTGTTTCTACCTGCTTTACAGTCAGCCTCATACCAGAGTACTAGTCTGTTTCATCCTCAGTAGAACCAGACCTGCTTTGGTTTCGTTGTTGGTACCAATGCTTTACTCAGTTGGACAAGAAAAGAGAAACAGGTTGTGTGTGTCGGACTCTATTCAACAGGTTGTGTGTGTTGGACTCTGTTCAACAGGTTGTGTGTGTTGGACTCTGTTCAACAGGTTGTGTGTGTTGGACTCTATTCAACAGGTTGTGTGTGTTGGACTCTGTTCAACAGGTTGTGTGTGTTGGACTCTGTTCAACAGGTTGTGTGTGTTGGACTCTGTTCAACAGGTTGTGTGTGTTGGACTCTGTTCAACAGGTTGTGTGTGTTGGACTCTGTTCAACAGGTTGTGTGTGTTGGACTCTGTTCAACAGGTTGTGTGTGTTGGACTCTGTTCAACAGGTTGTGTGTGTTGGACTCTATTCAACAGGTTGTGTGTGTTGGACTCTATTCAACAGGTTGTGTGTTGGACTCTGTTCAACAGGTTGTGTGTGTGTTGGACTCTGTTCAACAGGTTGTGTGTGTGTTGGACTCTGTTCAACAGGTTGTGTGTGTGTTGGACTCTGTTCAACAGGTTGTGTGTGTGTTGGACTCTGTTCAACAGGTTGTGTGTGTGTTGGACTCTTCAACAGGTTGTGTGTGTGTTGGACTCTTCAACAGGTTGTGTGTGTGTTGGACTCTTCAACAGGTTGTGTGTGTGTTGGACTCTTCAACAGGTTGTGTGTGTCGGACTCTGTTCAACAGGTTGTGTGTGTCGGACTCTGTTCAACAGGTTGTGTGTGTCGGACTCTGTTCAACAGGTTGTGTGTGTCGGACTCTTCATCCCAAATGTAACCATATTCTCTATATACTATATATCTAATGTTGGCCATGGCACGTAGAGCTCGCTCTGCCTGTTCCCCGTAGAGCTCTCTCTGCCTGTTCCCCGTAGAGCGCGCTCTGCCTGTTCCCCGTAGAGCTCTCTCTGCCTGTTCCCCGTAGAGCTCTCTCTGCCTGTTCCCCGTAGAGCTCTCTCTGCCTATTCCCCGTAGAGCTCTCTCTGCCTGTTCCCCGTAGAGCTCTCTCTGCCTGTTCCCCGTAGAGCTCTCTCTGCCTGTTCCCCGTAGAGCTCTCTCTGCCTGTTCCCCGTAGAGCTCTCTCTGCCTGTTCCCCGTAGAGCTCTCTCTGCCTATTCCCCGTAGAGCTCTCTCTGCCTGTTCCCCGTAGAGCTCTCTCTGCCTGTTCCCCGTAGAGCTCTCTCTGCCTATTCCCCGTAGAGCTCTCTCTGCCTGTTCCCCGTAGAGCTCTCTCTGCCTGTTCCCCGTAGAGCGCTCTCTGCCTGTTCCCCGTAGAGCGCTCTCTGCCTATTCCCCGTAGGGTTCCGGTCAAAAGAAGTGTACTATATAGGAAATAGTGTTTCATTTGGGACAGACCCTGATCTCGTTCTATAGATTGGGTGTTGGTCTCATTGTATTGAACACAACCCCATGATGCTTATATTAGATGATAGAAAGACCAGCATCAGACTATCTATCAATGTACCTGAATAGTTGACTGTCAGACTAGTCTATCTATCAATGTACCTGGATAGTTGACTGTCAGTCAGTCTATCAATGTACCTGGATAGTTGACTGTCAGTCAGTCTATCAATGTACCTGAATAGTTGACTGTCAGTCAGTCTATCAATGTACCTGAATAGTTGACTGTCAGTCAGTCTATCAATGTACCTGAATAGTTGACTGTCAGACTAGTCAGTCTATCTATCAATGTACTTCTTTATAGAATCGATGTCACGTTAAAGGTGGTGAGACGGTGTGGAGGTCCCTCAATAGTCTATTGTCCTGCTGATAGTCCATCAATAGTATATTGTCCTGCTGATAGTCCATCAATAGTATATTGTCCTGCTGATAGCCCATCAATAGTATATTGTCCTGCTGATAGCCCATCAATAGTATATTGTCCTGCTGATAGCCCATCAAGAGTCCTGCTGATAGTCCCTCAATAGTCTATTGTCCTGCTGATAGTCCCTCAATAGTCTATTGTCCTGCTGATAGTCCCTCAATAGTCTATTGTCCTGCTGATAGTCCCTCAATAGTCTATTGTCCTGCTGATAGTCCATCAATAGTCTATTGTCCTGCTGATAGTCCATCAATAGTCTATTGTCCTGCTGATAGTCCATCAATAGTCTATTGTCCTGCTGATAGTCCCTCAATAGTCTATTGTCCTGCTGATTGTCCTGCTTTTTTTCTGGACACTCTTTTGTAAAGCCCAGCTCTGTGAAGTTTACGGCTTAAAGTGGTCCTATGGACAGATACTCCAATCTCCGCTGTGGAGCTTTGCAGCTCCTTCAGGGTTATTTCTTTGGTCTCTTTGATGCCTCTCTGATTAATACCCTCCTTGCCTGGTCCGTGAGTTTTGGTGGGCGGCCCTCTCTTGGCAGGTTTGTTGTGGTGCCATATTCTTTCTATTTTTTTTTTTATAATGGATTTAATGATGCTCCGTGGGATATAATTTTATAACCCAACCCTGATCTGTACTTCTCCACAAGTTTGTCCCTGACCTGTTTGGAGAGCTCCTTGTTCTTCATGGTGAAGCTTGCTTGGTGGTGCCCCTTGCTTATTGGTGTTGCAGACTCTGGGGCCTTTCAGAACAGGTGTACATATACTGAGATCATGTGACAGATCATGTGACACTTAGATTGCACACAGGTGGACTTTATTTAATTAATTATGTGACTTCTGAAGGTAATTGGTTGCATCAGATCTTATTTAGGGGCTTCATAGCAAAGGGGGTGAATACATATGCACACACCACTATTCTGTTTTTATAATTTTTTGAAACAAGTACTTTTTTTCACTTCACTTCACCAATTTGGACTATTTTGTGTATGTCCATGACATGAAATCCAAATAAAAATCTATTTAAATTACAGGTTGTAATGCAACAAAATAGGAAAACGCCAAGGGGATGAATACACTTGCAAGGCACTGTATTGCAGAATCATGTAGTAACCAAAAAAGTGTTAAACAAATCAAAATAGATTTTAGATTCTTCACCCTTTGCTTTGATGGCTTTGCACACTCTTGGCATTCTCTCAACCAGCTTCATGAGGAATGCTTTCTAACAGTCTTGAAGGAGTTCCCACAGATGCTGAGCACTTGTTGGCTGCTTTTCCTTCACTCTGCGGTCCAACTCATCCCAAACCATCTCAATTGGGTTGAGGTTGGGTGATTGTGGAGGCCAAGTTATCTGATGCAGCACTCCATCACTCTCCTTAGTCAAATAGCCCTTACACAGCCTGGAGGTGTGTTGGGTCATTGTCCTGTTGAAAAACAAGTGATAGTCCATTAAGCAGTAACCAGATGGGATGGCGTATTGCTGCAGAATGCTGTGGTAGCCATGCTGGTAAAGTCTCCCTTGAATTCTAAATAAATCAGTGTCACCAGCAAAGCACCATCACACCATCACACCTCCTCCTCCATGCTTCACGGTGGGAACCACACATGCGGAGATCATCCATTCACCTACTCTGCGTCTCACAAAGACACGGCGGTTGGAACCAAAAAACAGATTTCACTGGTCTAATTACCGTTGCTCATGTTTTTTGTCCCAAGCAAGTCTCTTCTTCTTATTGGTGTCCTTTAGTTGTAGTTTCTTTGCAGCAATTCGACCATGAAGGCCTGATTCACACAGTCTCCTCTGAACAGTTGATGTTGAGATGTGTCTGTTACTTGAACTCTGTGAAGCATTTATTTGGGCTGCTATTTCTGAGGCTAGTAACTCTAATGAACTTATCCTCTGCAGCAGAGGCAACTCTGGGTCTTCCTTTCCTGTGGCGGTCTTCATGAGAGCCAGTTTCCTCAGCGCTTGATGGTTTTTGCGACTGCACTTGACGAAACCTCCAAAGTTCTTGACATTTTCCGGATTGAATGACCTGCACGTCTTAAAGTAATTATGGACTGTCGTTTCTCTTTGTTTATTTGAGCTGTTCTTGGTTGAGAGAATGCCAAGGTTGTGCCAAGCTGTCATCAAGGCAAAGGGTGGCTGCTTTGAAGAATCTCAAATATATTTTGATTTGTTTAACACTTTTTTGGTTACTACATGATTCCATATGTCTCATTTAATATTTTTGATGTCACTATTATTCTACAATGTAGAAAATAGTAAAAATAAAGAAAAACCCTTGAATGAGTAGGTGTGTCCAAACTTTTGGTTGGTACTGGTATGTTCACCCTCCTATTGGCCCCAGTCCAGTGTTCCACTTGGGACGCAACCAGGCTGAGTGAGTCATTATTTGTTTAAAAGCATGACTCTCTGAAAACGAGTGATTCATAACCTTGTTAATGTTGATTTTCATATTCAATGTGGATGGAGTGTGAGGCAGGAGTGGCAACTCACTCACTGTAAATAATCATTGTGGTTGAAAGCGGTTTTTGTCTCTAAACTGAATTGGTAATATTCAGGGAAAGGAAAAGGGGGGGGGGGATACCTAGTCAGTTGTACAACTGAATGCATTTAACTGAAATGTGTCCTGCTGATGTGTCCTGCCGCACCCCTCTGAATCAGAGAGGTGCGGGGGGCTGCCTTAATCAACATCCACGTCATCTGCACCTGGGGAACAGTTGTTGTTGGGCATTATTAACTGCCTTGCTCAAGGGCAGAACGGCAGATTTTTTTCAGTGAGCTGCTCTTTCTGAGTGGTATCTGTGTGACAGAGGTGGTTTGCTGAATCACTCACATTCTAAATTGTAACCTTGCCTGAGACCTGAATATCTAGGCTTTAGCTCAGTAGGCTAACACAGTTTTGTGGAGCTCAGGAGACCTGGGTTTGAACCCCCGGTCGGTCACATATGTAGTGTCTGGGTGTAGACCAGCGGTTGCTGTAGCAGCTGTCGTCCCATGCTCCGTGATACTGGTAGTTGTCAGACTGCTCACCTGAATAACCATTACTCAGACACTACTCATAGTCTACTCTCTCATTGTCAAGTATGGATGTGTCCCAAAGGGCCCTGATCAAAGGTAGTGCACTACATAGGGAATAGGGAGCCATTTGGGATGAGGAATATATCTCATTACTCTGGCTAAGGGGAGCTTGTTAGATGTACAGTAGCCTATATCTCATTACGCTGGCTAAGGGGAGCTTGTTAGATGTACAGTAGCCTATATCTCATTACGCTGGCTAAGGAGAGCTTGTTAGGCCTACAGTAGCCTGGCCTGCATTTACAATATCTCTGACGTTCATTGTCTAAATGTTAGTCTGGCCTACAGACAGTCTTCTTCATTTGACCTGAAGAGACACATGATGGAAATAGCCCGTAATGGTGTATATTTGGCAGAACTCTTCAAAGTGTGAGCATATTGGTCATGTAATTTTAATGTGGCGGAAGCATCTAACTAACCTAACTAGCAGTAGGCAGACAGCCCACCCAGCTCCCCGCTAAGTCAAGCTCCATCGACAGCTGTCTCTCTCTCTGTGTGTGTGTGTGCGTGCGTAAATGTAGACTCTGACGGCCTCTTGCCATCTGCTCAGAGAACAAGGGACCAGGATGAGAGATACTATGTGTCATCTTCATTTCCAGAGTTATTGAAGAAGCTCTCGATCTCTGCTGGGCTGAGTCTGTGGGAGGTTAGTTAGAGGCTCTAGATCTCTGCTGGGCTGAGTCTGTGGGAGGTTAGTTAGAGGCTCTAGATCTCTGCTGGGCTGAGTCTGTGGGAGGTTAGTTAGAGGCTCTAGATCTCTGCTGGGCTGAGTCTGTGGGAGGTTAGTTAGAGGCTCTAGATCTCTGCTGGGCTGAGTCTGTGGGAGGTTAGTTAGAGGCTCTAGATCTCTGCTGGGCTGAGTCTGTGGGAGGTTAGTTAGAGGCTCTAGATCTCTGCTGGGCTGAGTCTGTGGGAGGTTAGTTAGAGGCTCTAGATCTCTGCTGGGCTGAGTCTGTGGGAGGTTAGTTAGAGGCTCTAGATCTCTGCTGGGCTGAGTCTGTGGGAGGTTAGTTAGAGGCTCTAGATCTCTGCTGGGCTGAGTCTGTGGGAGGTTAGTTAGAGGCTCTAGATCTCTGCTGGGCTGAGTCTGTGGGAGGTTAGTTAGAGGCTCTAGATCTCTGCTGGGCTGAGTCGGTGGGAGGTTAGTTAGAGGCTCTAGATCTCTGCTGGGCTCAGTCTGTGGGAGGTTAGAGAAAAATATCTAACAAGCTCTCCTTAGCCAAAGGAAGGAGATAAAGGCTTATATCTGGTGTGTCTCTGGGAGGTTAATTCTCAGTATCTGGTGTGTCTCTGGGAGGTTAATTCTCAGTATCTGGTGTGTCTCTGGGAGGTTAATTCTCAGTATCTGGTGTCTTCTGGGAGGTTAATTCTCAGTATCTGGTGTCTTCTGGGAGGTTAATTCTCAGTATCTGGTGTGTCTTCTGGGAGGTTAATTCTCAGTATCTGGTGTCTTCTGGGAGGTTAATTCTCAGTATCTGGTGTGTCTTCTGGAAGGTTAATTCCCAGTGTCTGGTGTCTTCTGGGAGGTTAATTCTCAGCAAGATAAAGGCTGCATTTGTGTGTAGTCTATTTTCTACTCGGACACTTGACCAGCATATAAACAAGCACAGCATCATCTGATTTAAGTCTCCAACATTTGCTATCGGTTGTCATTTTTGCCTTGTACATTTTAGAGGGAGTCTAGTAAGTGTTAGTAATGATATTCTACTGAAACATGTGTTTTAGACTCTCTGCATGTTTTAAAGCACCTCCCCCACACCTTTTCCCATTACATTTATTGTATAGTCATCTTCTAATCTTTACCCAATTTCTCTCTGAAGGGAAGGTGTCGTCCCCTTGTTTTTTTGGTTAAGAATGTATACACCCTAGATGCCAGGTGGTTTTTGGAATCGACATCCTTTATGAAACTTTCCAATTGGTTCAAATCATGTTTAAATGAAATAGTTCTATCTGCTGACATCACTGCCTGTACAATCTGAAATATTATAACATGGTTGGTCTTGTCCTTTAGTTCATTCAGTTCCATCATTTTACCATCTTTATACAAATCAGACACGGTCCAAACTTCCATCTGTAGCCAATCTCTCCAATAGCGGTCTGTGACAGATTAATGTGTAGATTTCTCCAGATGGTTGCTTGAAAAGAGGTCCATAACAGTGGTGTAAAGTACTTAAGTACAAATACTTTAAAGTACTACTTAAGTTGTTTTTTTGGTGGTATCTGTACTTTACTTTACTATTTATGTTTGACTACTTTTACTTCATTACATTCCTAAATAAAATAATGTACTTTCTACTTCATACATTTTCACTGACACCCAAATGTACTCGTTACATTTAAATGCTTAGCATGACAGGAAAATGGCCTAATTCACACACTTATCAAGAGAACATCCCTGGTCATCCCTACGGCCTCTGATCTGGAGGACTCACTAAACACATGCTTCCTTTGTAATTTATGTCTGAGTGTTGGAGCATGCCCCTGGCTATCCTTATATTGGTTTGCTTAATATAAGGATTGTGAAATTATTTATACTTTTAATTTTGATACTTAATAATTATATTTTAAACTAAATACTTTTAGACTTTAACTGAAGTAGTATTTTACTGGTTGGCTTCCACTTTTACTTGAGTCATTTTCTATTAATGTATCCTTACTCAAGTATGATAATTAGGTACTTTACCACCACTGGTAGATGAGGAGACTCCACATTTACTTCCAACATTTTAAAGAATATTCCAAAAAGCAGATATTGTTGGATGGTCTTTCAGATATTCAGGTAGTATTTCATATTATATCAATCTAAGTGGCATGGGGTGGGACATGTCTTCTTCAATTGCTAGCCAAGAGGGGGGTTGTTTTGGTGGGTAGAGCCAGTATATAGTCTGTCCTGTTACACGTGACATGTAACGTTTTAATATCCGGAAGAGACATGTCTCCTTTATATGTTGGCATCATTAGTTTCTCTAAGACAATGTGAGGTTGCTTTGAATTCCATATAAATGTCATGATGATTTCATTGATCTTCTTAATGAAGGATTTCGGTACATTGAGGTAACATGCTTACTTTAATTGTTGGAGCCACTGGCATTTGTATCATTTCAAATCTTGTTCTGAACGTTAAAAAGAGGGAGGACCACCTCACGAAGTCTGATTTCAAGGAATTCACTATAGCTTCCAAGTTCTCTTCAACCATGAAATTAATATTTGATGATAGGAAAATACCAAGATACTTCAGACCTTCTGGGGCCCAAACAAAATTGAAATCAGAAATGTGCTCTTCAGTACATAGATCATTTACCAGAGTAACCTCTTGACTTTTCCCAGTTTATTCTGAAGCCATCAATCTCTGTATATTCATTAACCAACTTACGTAGCCCTGTAATTGACGTTTTAGGATTCCTAACAAACAACATGTCAGCTGTGCACATTGCCAGTTTATGCTAATGCTTTCCCACCACAATATCTTCAATATCACTTTGTTGTCTTATAGCTTCTACTATTGGTTCTAATGGTTCTAATGCTACTGATGGTTCTAATGCTACTGATGGTTCTAATGCTACTGATGGTTCTAATGGTACTAATGGTTCAAATGGTACTGATGGTTCTAATGCTACTGATGGTTCTAATGCTACTGATGGTTCTAATGCTACTGATGGTTCTAATGCTACTGATGGTTCTAATGGTTCTAATGGTACGAATGGTACGATTGGTTCTAATGATTCTAATTGTTCAAATGTACTAATGGTTCTAACAATTCTAATCGTTCTAATTGTTCAAATGTACGAATGGTTCTAACAATTCTACGAATGGTTCTAACAATTCTACGAATGGTTCTAACAATTCTACGAATGGTTCTAACAATTCTACGAATGGTTCTAACAATTCTACGAATGGTTCTAACAATTCTACGAATGGTTCGAATGGTACTAATCATTCTAACGGTACAGATGATTCTAATGCTATTGATGGTTCTAATTGTTCGAATGCTATTGATGGTTCTAATGCTACTAATGGTACGAATGGTTCTAATGATTCAGATGGTTCTAATGACTAATGGTTTGAATGGTTCTAATGATTCTAATGACTAATGGTTTGAATGGTTCTAATGATTCAGATGGTTCTAATGACTAATGGTTTGAATGGTTCTAATGATTCTAATGACTAATGGTTCTAATGGTACGAATGGTTCTAATGATTTTAATGGTACGAATGGTTCTAATGATTCTAATGGTTTGAATGGTTCTAATGATTCTAATGACTAATGGTTTGAATGGTTCTAATGATTCTAATGACTAATGGTTTGAATGGTTCTAATGATTCTAATGACTAATGGTTTGAATGGTTCTAATGATTCAGATGGTTCTAATGACTAATGGTTTGAATGGTTCTAATGATTCTAATGACTAATGGTTTGAATGGTTCTAATGATTCTAATGACTAATGGTTTGAATGGTTCTAATGATTCAGATGGTTCTAATGACTAATGGTTTGAATGGTTCTAATGATTCTAATGGTACGAATGGTTCTAATGATTCTAATGGTACGAATGGTTGTAATGATTCTATGGGTTGTAATGATTCTAATGGTACTGATGGTTGTAATGATTCTAATGGTACTGATGGTTCGAATGGTTTCGAATGCGCAGTGGTCTAGGGCACTGCATCGCAGTGCTAGCTGCGCCACCAGAGTCTCTGGGTTCACGCCCAGGCTCTGTCGCAGCCGGCCGCAACCGGGAGGTCCGTGGGGCGACGCACAATTGGCATAGCGTCGTCCGGGTTAGGGAGGGTTTGGCCGGTAGGGATATCCTTGTCTCAGTATGTAAAATGTAATAAAATGTATGCACTCTACTGTAAGTCGCTCTGGATAAGAGCGTCTGCTAAATGACTAAAATGAATGCTACTAATGGTTTGAATGATTCTAATGGTTTGAATGATTCTAATGGTTTGAATGCTTCTAATGGTTTGAATGATTCTAATGGTACTGATGAGGTTGATAAGTTGCAGGGGTTTAATGGCACAAGAGGGGAGTCCAGCCAACAGCAAGTTGCAGTAGTCCAGATGGGAGAGGAAAAGCAGTGAGCCCAGCCAGCAGAGAGTTGCAGTAGTCCAGACGGGAGAGGACTAGAGGGGAGCCCAGCCAGCAGAGAGTTGCAGTAGTCCAGATGGGAGAGGACTAGAGGGGAGTCCGGACAGCAGAGTTGCAGTAGTCCAGATGGGAGAGGACTAGAGGGGAGTCCGGACAGCAGAGTTGCAGTAGTCCAGACGGGAGAGGACTAGAGGGGAGCCCAGCCAGCAGAGAGTTGCAGTAGTCCAGATGGGAGAGGACTAGAGGGGAGTCCGGACAGCAGAGTTGCAGTAGTCCAGATGGGAGAGGACTAGAGGGGAGTCCAGCCAGCAGAGTTGCTATTTTCTAGCTCTGAGTCTATACTTTTATCCAATGTAAATAACAAAATGTTAAAGGTTTCTACATAAGACCGAATATAGCCGGTCGGTCACATTTTGTTTGGTAAATGTTTATGATATATAACCACACCTCACATCAAGGTCACAGGTCCCTGATTGTTTGCTGTTTGCCAACAAGGTCACATGGACAATCCAACAGGTGGCAGGTGTGTTCCTGTAGAATCCACTTACTCATAGAAAACATGTTTGTTTAATTTTCACTTCCTCATAGAGACACTGGCATTAAGAGATGGCAGAGCTAAATGTTTTTAGCTGAATGGTTAAGAGCTGAATGGTTAAGAGCTGAATGGTTAAGAGCTGAATGGTTAAGAGCTGAATGGTTAAGAGCTGAATGAGACCAACCACTCATACAGAAAATAAATCACATGAACCATAATAATAATAAAGAAAGGAAAAATCCTGTCGGCCCAGCACGCTGTGTCTGTACCTGTACCTGTGTGGGTGTCTGTACCTGTAATCTGTGTCTGTACCCGTGTCTGTACCTGTACCTGTGTACCTGTGTCTGTGTACCTGTGGCTGTACCTGTGCCTGTGTCTTTGTCTGTACCTGTGTACCTATGTCTGTACCTGTGTACCTGTGTCTGTGTACCTATGTCGTCTGTGTCTGTGTCTGTACCTGTGTCTGTACCTGTACCTGTGTGTCTGTACCTGTACCTGTGTGTCTGTACCTGTACCTGTGTGTCTGTACCTGTACCTGTGTACCTGTGTGTCTGTACCTGTACCTGTGTGTCTGTACCTGTACCTGTGTGTCTGTACGTGTACCTGTGTGTCTGTGTGTCTGTGTCTGTACCTGTGTCTGTGTCTGTGTACCTATGTCCCTGTGTCTGTACCTGTGTCTGTGTCTGTACCTGTGTCTGCACCTGTGTCTGCACCTGTGTCTGCACCTGTGTCTGTGCCTGTGTCTGCGCCTGTAACCTATGTCTGTACCTGTGTCTGCGCCTGTGCCTGTAACCTGTGTCTGTCTGTGCCTGTACCTGTGTACCTGTGTCTGCACCTGTGTTTGTGTCTGTGCCTGTACCCTGTCTGTGTGTGTGTGTACAAAGTAGCAACAACCACCTGCCCCTCCTCTCTGCGTGGTGGTGGAAAATGTAAAACTGTGGAGCTCGTTCTGTGAATCTCTCACACACACACACACACACACACACACGAGAGGGGGGAAGAAGAGCAGGAGCAATAAGCACTAGAATGCTTCCCTCTAGTGGCCACTGGGTAGTATGACTGGAGTGCAATAAGCACTAGAATGCTGCCCTCTAGTGGCCACTGGGTAGTATGACTGGAGAGCAATAAGCACTAGAATGCTGCCCTCTAGTGGCCACTGGGTAGTATGACTGGAGAGCAATAAGCACTAGAATGCTGCCCTCTAGTGGCCACTGGGTAGTATGACTGGAGAGCAATAAGCACTAGAATGCTGCCCTCTAGTGGCCACTGGGTAGCATGACTGGAGCGCAATAAGCACTAGAATGCTGCCCTCTAGTGGCCACTGGGTAGTATGACTGGAGCGCAATAAGCACTAGAATGCTGCCCTCTAGTGGCCACTGGGTAGTATGACTGGAGAGCAATAAGCACTAGAATGCTGCCCACTAGTGGCCACTGGGTAGTATGACTGGAGCGCAATAAGCACTAGAATGCTGCCCTCTAGTGGCCACTGGGTAGTATGACTGGAGTGCAATAAGGCCCATATTTGAACAAACATTTAGAAGAGAATTCCACTATCCATATAAACTGTCATCAAGGCAAAGAGTGGCTACTTTGAAGAATCTCAAATATAAAATATAATTTGATTTGTTTAAAACTTTTTTGGATACTTCATGATTCCATATGTGTTATTTCATAGTGTTGATGTCTTCACTATTATTCTACAATGTAGAAAATAGTAAAAATACAAAAAAAGACTTGAATGAGTAGGTGTGTACAAACTATGACTGGTACTGTAAATATATGCACTAACGTTCAAAAGTTTGGGGTCACTTAGAAACGTCCTTGTTTTTTAAAGAAAAGCAAAATGTTTGGTCCATTAAAATAACATAAAATTGATCAGAAACACAGTATGGACATTGTTAATGTTGTAAATGACTATTGTAGCTGGAAACGGCTGATTTTTTATGGAATATCTACAGAGGCGTACAGAGGTCCATTATCAGCAACCATCACTCCTCTGTTCCAATGGCACGTTGTGTTAGCTAATCCAAGTTTATCATTTTAAAAGGCTAACTGATCATTAGAAAACCCTTTTGGAATTATGTTACAACAGCTGAAAACTGCAATGAAGCAATAAAACTGGCCTTCTTTAGACTAGTTGAGTATCTGGAGCATCAGCATTTGTCAGTTCGATTACAGGCTCAAAATGGCCAGAAACAAATACTTTCTTCTGAAACTCGTCAGTCTATTCTTGTTCTGAGAATTGAAGGCTATTCCATGCGAGAAATTGCCAAGAAACTGAAGATCTCGTACAACGCTGTGTACTGCTTCCTTCACAGAACAGCGCAAACTGTCTCTAACCAGAATATAAAGAGGAGTGGGAGGCCCTGGTGCACAACTGAGCAAGAGGACAAGTACATTAGAGTGTCTAGTTTGAGAAACAGATGCCTCACAAGTCTTCCACTGGCAGCTTCATTAAATAGTACCCGCAAAACACCAGTCTCAACGTCAACAGGTAGCGGCAGGCTAGTGGTTAGAGCGAAAGGTTGCAAGATTGAATTCACGAGCTGACAAGGTAAAAATCTGTCGTTCTGCCCCTAAACAAGGCAGTTAACCCACTGTTCCTAGGCCGTCATTGTAAATAAAAATTTGTTCTTAACTGAAATGCCTAATTAAATGTTTTTTAAAAAACAGTGAAGAAGTGACTCCGGGATGCTGGCATTCTAGGCAGAGTTGCAAAGAAAAAGCCATATCTCAGACTGGCCAATAAAAATAAAAGATTAAGACGGGCAAAAGAACACAGACACTGGACAGAGAATCTCTGCCAAGAAGTTCAGCATCCCGGAGTCGCCTCTTCACTGTTGATGTTGAGACTGGTGTTTTGCGGGTACTATTTAAACAGGTTGCTAGGTGTAGGCCAGACCGTAAGCAAATAGGTAAACTGGGATATGACTAAAGAGTTAATCAGGGTAAACTGGGATATGACTAGAGTTAATCAGGGTAAACTGGGATATGACTAAAGAGTTAATCAGGGTAAACTGGGATATGACTAAAGAGTTAATCAGGGTAAACTGGGATATGACTAGAGAGTTAATCAGGGTAAACTGGGATATGACTAAAGAGTTAGTCAGGGTAAACTGGGATATGACTAAAGAGTTAATCAGGGTAAACTGGGACATGACTAAAGAGTTAATCAGGGTAAACTGGGATATGACTAAAGAGTTAATCAGGGTAAACTGGGACATGACTAAAGAGTTAAGCAGGGTAAACTGGGACATGACTAAAGAGTTAATCAGGGTAAACTGGGACATGACTAAAGAGTTAATCAGGGTAAACTGGGACATGACTAAAGAGTTAATCAGGGTGAACTGGGACATGACTAAAGAGTTAATCAGGGTAAACTGGGATATGACTAAAGAGTTAATCAGGGTCAACTGGGATATGACTAAAGAGTTAATCAGGGTGAACTGGGACATGACTAAAGAGTTAATCAGGGTAAACTGGGATATGACTAAAGAGTTAATCAGGGTAAACTGGGACATGACTAAAGAGTTAATCAGGGTAAACTGGGACATGACTAAAGAGTTAATCAGGGTAAACTGGGATATGACTAGAGTTAATCAGGGTAAACTGGGACATGACTAAAGAGTTAATCAGGGTAAACCGGGATATGACTAAAGAGTTAATCAGGGTAAACTGGGACATGACTAAAGAGTTAATCAGGGTAAACTGGGATATGACTAAAGAGTTAATCAGGGTAAACTGGGATATGACTAAAGAGTTAATCAGGGTAAACTGGGACATGACTAAAGAGTTAATCAGGGTAAACTGGGATATGACTAAAGAGTTAATCAGGGTAAACTGGGATATGACTAAAGAGTTAATCAGGGTAAACTGGGATATGACTAAAGAGTTAATCAGGGTAAACTGGGATATGACTAAAGAGTTAATCAGGGTAAACTGGGACATGACTAAAGAGTTAATCAGGGTAAACTGGGATATGACTAAAGAGTTAATCAGGGTAAACTGGGATATGACTAAAGAGTTAATCAGGGTAAACTGGGATATGACTAAAGAGTTAATCAGGGTAAACTGGGACATGACTAAAGAGTTAATCAGGGTAAACTGAGTTATGACTAAAGAGTTAATCAGGGTAAACTGGGATATGAATAAAGAGTTAATCAGGGTAAACTGGGACATGACTAAAGAGTTAATCAGGGTAAACTGAGATATGACTAAAGAGTTAATCAGGGTAAACTGGGATATGACTAAAGAGTTAATCAGGGTAAACTGGGATATGAATAAAGAGTTAATCAGGGTAAACTGGGATATGAATAAAGAGTTAATCAGGGTAAACTGGGACATGACTAAAGAGTTAATCAGGGTAAACTGGGATATGACTAAAGAGTTAATCAGGGTAAACTGGGATATGACTAAAGAGTTAATCAGGGTAAACTGGGATATGACTAAAGAGTTAATCAGGGTAAACTGGGATATGACTAAAGAGTTAATCAGGGTAAACTGGGACATGACTAAAGAGTTAATCAGGGTAAACTGGGATATGACTAAAGAGTTAATCAGGGTAAACTGGGATATGACTAAAGAGTTAATCAGGGTAAACTGGGATATGACTAAAGAGTTAATCAGGGTCAACTGGGATATGACTAAAGAGTTAATCAGGGTAAACTGGGATATGACTAAAGAGTTAATCAGGGTCAACTGGGATATGACTAAAGAGTTAATCAGGGTAAACTGGGATATGACTAAAGAGTTAATCAGGGTAAACTGTGATATAACTAAAGAGTTAATCAGGGTAAACTGGGATATGACTAAAGAGTTAATCAGGGTAAACTGGGATATGACTAAAGAGTTAATCAGGGTAAACTGGGATATGACTAAAGAGTTAATCAGGGTAAACTGGGATATGACTAAAGAGTTAATCAGGGTAAACTGGGATATGACTAAAGAGTTAATCAGGGTAAACTGGGATATGACTACAGAGTTAATCAGGGTAAACTGGGATATGACTAAAGAGTTAATCAGGGTAAACTGGGATATGACTAGAGAGTTAAACAGGGTAAACTGGGATATGACTAAAGAGTTAATCAGGGTCAACTGGGATATGACTAAAGAGTTAATCAGGGTAAACTAGGCAGGTATGACACCTTTGTTTTTAAGCTCTGGATGTGTAACCTGTTAATATTATGGGTCTGATTTTAATAGTCAACACTTCGATGGCCATAATAAATAGATATGCCAATAGTAAAGAACCTTGTTTTACTCTTGACAGTTTAAAACTCATCAATCTACACACAATACTCCGTGATGACAAAGCAAAAACAGTAATATTTTTCTTTTGGGGGGAGGGGGGGAAATGTATATATAAAAATAAAAAAAAACTGAAATAAGTATTCAGACCCTTTACTCAGTACTTTGTTGAAGCAACTTTGGCAGCGATTACGGCACAGAGTCTTCTTGGGTATGACGCTACAAGCTTGGCACACTTGTATTTGGAGAGTTTCTCACATTCTTCTCTGCAGATCCTCCCAAGCATGGTCAAATAAAATAAAATTGTATTAGTCACATGTGCCAAATACAACAGGTGTAGACTTTACAGTGAAATGCTTACTTACGAACCTCTAACCAACAATGCAGTTAAAACTTCTTTGGGACTGGGTAGCTTGGATAATAAGGTGCCCAGAGTAAACTGCCTGCTACTCAGGCCCAAAAGCTAGAATATGCATATAATTAGTCGATTTTGATAGAAAACACTCTGAAGTTTCTAAAACTGTTTGAATGATGTCTGTGAGTATAACATAACTCATATGGAGGGCAAAAACCTGAGAACCCGGAAAATCTGAGGTTTGTAGTTTTTCAAGTAATTGCCTATCGAATATACAGTATATATGGGGTCCACTAAATGTCAACAGTCTTTAGAACCTTGTTTCAGGCTTCTACTGTGAAGGAGGGGGGAATGAGAGCTGTTTGAGTCAGGGGTCTGGCAGAGTGCCATGAGCTCAGTCTCGCGCACGCCCGGGAGAGTTAGCTGCGTTCCATTGCATTTCTACAGATAAAGGAATTCTCCGGTTGGAACATTATTGAAGATTTATGATAAAAACATCCTAAAGATTGATTCTATACTTCGTTTGACATGTTTCTACGAACTGTAATATGACTTTTCGTCTGAACTTTCGCCTGGACCTGCCCGCGCGTCGTGAGTTTGGATTGTGTACTGAACGCGCAAACAAAAAGGAGGTATTTGGACATAAATTATGGACTTTATCGAACAAAACAAACATTTATTGTGGAACTGGGATTCCATTCTGATGATCATCAAAGGTAAGTGAATATTTATAATGCTATTTCTGACTTTTGTGACACCTCTCCTTCTTTGGAAAATGGCTGATTGTTTTTCTGTGACTTGGTGCTTACCAAACATAATCGCAAGGTGTGCTTTCGCCGTAAAGCGTTTTTGAGGAGAAGTTTATATTTCCATGAATAACACTTGTATCTTTTATCAATGTTTATGATGAGTATTTCTGTAATTTGATGTGGCTCTCTGCACTTTCACCGGATGTTTGTTTGAGACAATGCTTTTCTGACCATAACACACCAATTTCAAATGAGGTTTTTGGACATAAAGATTAACTTTATCGAACAAAACACACATTTATTGTGTAACATGAAGTCCTGTGAGTTCCATCTGATGAAGATCATCAAAGGTTAGTGATTCATTTTATCGCTATTTCTGACTTTTGTGTGGGCTCTCCTTGGCTGGAAAATGGCTTTATGGTTTTCCGTGACTAGGTGCTGACCTAACATAATCGATTGGTGTGCTTTTGCCGTAAAGCCTATTTGAAATCGGACACTGTGGCTGGATTTACAAGAGGTTTATCTTTAAAATGGTGTAAAATACTTGTATGTTTGAGAAATTTTTATTATGGGATTTCTGTTGTTTTGAATTTGGCGCCCTGCAATTTCACTGGCTGTTGTCGAGGTGGGTCCCACATATCCCAGAGAGGTTAAAAACAAAGAAAGAATAAGAAGTAAAAGAACAAGTAATTAAAGAGCAGCAGTAAAATAACAATAGCGAGACTATATACAGGGGGGTACCGGTTAGTTGAGGTAATATGTACCTGTAGGTAGAGTTATTAAAGTGACTATGCATAGATGATAACAACAGAGAGTAGCAGTTGTGTTAAAGGGGGAGGGGGGCAATGCAAATATTCTGATAATCCGTCTGGTCCTGCGGCCTTGTGAATGTTGACCTGTTTAAAGATCTTACTCACATCGGCTGCGGAGAGCGTGATCACACAGTCTTCCGGAACAGCTGGTGCTTTCATGCATGTTTCAGTGTTATTTGCCTCGACGCAAGCATAGAAGTAGTTTAGCTCATCTGGTAGGCTCGTGTCACTGGGCAGCTCTCGGCTGTGCTTCCCTTTGTAGTCTGTAATGGTTTGCAAGCCCTGCCACATCCGATGAGCATCAGAGCTGGTGTAGTACGATTCGATCTTAGTCCTGTATTGATGCTTTGCCTGTTTGATGGTTCGTCGGAGGGCGTAGTGGGATTTCTTATAAGCTTCCGGGTTAAAGTCCCGCTCCTTGAAAGCGGCAGCTCTTCCCTTTAGCTCAGTGGGGATGTTGCCTGTAATCCATGGCTTCTGGTTGAGGTTTGTTTGTACGGTCACTGTGGGGATGCCGTCATCGATGCACTTATTGATAAAGCCAGTGACTGATCTGGTATACTCCTCAATGCCATCGGAGGAATCCCGGAACATGTTCCAGTCTGTGCTAGCAAAACAGCTTAGCATCTGCTTCATCTGACCACTTTCTTATTGATCAAGTCACTGGCGCTTCCTGCTTTAATTTTTGATTATAAGCAGGAATCTGGAGGATAGAATTATGGTCAAATTTGCCAAATGGCGGGCGAGGGAGAGCTTTGTATGCGTCTGAGTGTGTGGAGTAAATGTGGTCCAGAGTTTTTTCCCCCCTTTGGTTGCACATTTAACATGCTGATAGAAATTTGGTTTAAAGACGGATTTAACTTTCCCTGCATTAAAGTCCCCGGCCACTAGGAGCGCTGCCTCTGGATGAGCGTTTTCCTGTTTGCTTACAGCTGTATAGAGCTCATTCAGTGTGGTCTTAGTGCCAGCATCAGTCTGTGGTGGTATGTAGACAGCTACGAAAAATACAGATGAAAACTCTCTAGGTAGATAGTGTGGTCTACAGCTTATCATGAGATACTCTACCTCAGGCGAGCAAAACCTTGAGACTTCCTTAGATATTGTGCACCAGCTGTTTATTGAGGTTGGATGGGGAGCTGCACAGCTATTTTCATGTCTCTCCAGAGATGATTGATCGGGGTCAAGTCCGGGCTCTGGCTGGGCCACTCATTCAGAGACTTGTTCCAAAGCCACTCCTGCGTTGTCTTGGCTGTGTGCTTAGGATCGTTGTCCTGTTGGAAGGTAAACCTTCACCCCAGTCTGAGGTCCTGAGCGCTCTGGAGCAGGTTTTCATCAAGGATCTCACTGTACTTTGCTCCTTTCATCTCTCCCTCTATCCTGACTAGTCTCCCAGTCCATGCAGCTGAAAAACATCCCCACAGCATGATGCTGACACCACCATGCTTCAATGTAGTAATCGTGCCAGGTTTCCTCCAGATGTGACTTTGGCATTTAGGCCAAAGAGTTCAATATTGGTTTCATCAGACCAAATAATCTTGTTTCTCATGGTCTGAGAGTTTTTAGGTGCCTTTTGGCAAACTCCAAGTGGGCTGTAATGTGCATTTTACTGAGGAGTGGCTTCTGTCTGGCCACTCTACCATAAAGACCTGATTGGTGGTGTGAGGCAGAGATGGTTGTCCTTCTGGAAGGTTCTCCCATCTCCACAGATTAACTCTGGAGCTCTGTAAGAGTGACAATTGGGTTCTTGGTCACCTCCCAGACTAAGGTCCTTCTCCCCCGATTCCTCATTTTGGCCAGTTGTCCAGCTCCGAAGGCCCTGTATAGCTCACGAGGTTAGGATGTCAATATAATCTTTGTTGTAAATGTTTTAGAACCAAACCGGTGGCAGTTGTGGAAAAAAGTCGTTGGAGGAGTTGCAGAGTTCAGACGTCATTTCCACATTGGTTCCCCCTGGGCACAGACGTCATTTCCACATTGGTTCCCCCTGGGCACAGACGTCATTTCCACATTGGTTCCCCCTGGGCACAGACGTCATTTCCACATTGGTTCCCCCTGGGCACAGACGTCATTTCCACATTGGTTCCCCCTGGGCACAGACGTCATTTCCACATTGGTTCCCCCTGGGCACAGACGTCATTTCCACATTGGTTCCCCCTGGGCACAGACGTCATTTCCACATTGGTTCCCCCTGGGCACAGACGTCATTTCCACATTGGTTCCCCCTGGGCACAGACGTCATTTCCACATTGGTTCCCCCTGGGCACAGACGTCATTTCCACATTGGTTCCCCTGGGCACAGACGTCATTTCCACATTGGTTCCCCCTGGGCACAGACGTCATTTCCACATTGGTTCCCCCTGGGCACAGACGTCATTTCCACATTGGTTCAATGTCATTTCATTCAACCAGCGTGTGGCTTGTGGGATGCCGTGGTTGATTAGATGTTTCTTTCATTAATTACGCTATTTTCCCTTTAACCATATGGTCTAATAGCAGAAAGTCATGGACAATAGGGACACAGATATTTTTTTGTTTGTTATTCAAATATAAATGACCAAAGTTACCATAGATTGCCATAGATTATCTGTTAATTATCAAAATTACAGAAGATTCCGGTAACTTTGGTGAATTACCAGTAGCTTCGCAACCCTAACCCTAACATGAGGATGACTTGTGGTATGCCAGTGCAGCACATGGGGATTTATGAAACTTACTCCTCAGCCTGAAGTGTCCCCACTTGCACCAGTAAATAGCTAGCTTTCACGTGGCGCCCACTGGTAAGATGCTTCAGGAAGTCGCTCACGTGTGCTAGCAAGGCAGAGGTCCCGAGTTTGCGCCAGGAATGGACTGAGGAAGTGGTAATCACTATGCAAGCGGCGTGACGTCCGTTACACCAGTGATTTGTGATGGTCTGTCTGTGTGGAAATACCTTCCTTACATATTCCTCCACAAAGCCTGGAATATTGAACCCAGTTCAATGCAATACCTCAGATTCCTCTGGGGCTTGGTATAAATCAGGCCATAGTGATATTTAAACAGACTTCCCAGTTCAATGCAATACCTCAGATTCCTCTGGGCCTTGGTATAAATCAGCCAAAACATCTCGGCCTACAGAAGCACTAGCTACAGAGATGCTGAACGCATCTCAAATGGAACCCTATTCCCTATTTAGTGCACTACTTTAGTACAGGGACCCTGGTAGTGCACTACTTTAGACCAGGGACCCTGGTAGTGCACTACTTTAGACCCTGGTAGTACACTACTTTAGACCCTGGTAGTGCACTACTTTAGACCATGGTAGTGCACTACTTTAGACCCTGGTAGTGCACTACTTTAGACCATGGACCCTGGTAGTGCACTACTTTAGACCAGGGACCCTGGTAGTGCACTACTTTAGACCCTGGTAGTGCACTACTTTAGACCCTGGTAGTGCACTACTTTAGACCATGGACCCTGGAAGTACACTACTTTAGACCATGGACCCTGGTAGTGCACTACTTTAGACCATGGACCCTGGTAGTGCACTACTTTAGACCAGGGACCCTGGTAGTGCACTACTTTAGACCAGGGACCCTGGTAGTACACTACTTTAGACCAGGGACCCTGGAAGTACACTACTTTAGACCATGGACCCTGGTAGTGCACTACTTTAGACCAGGGACCCTGGTAGTGCACTACTTTAGACCAGGGACCCTGGTAGTGCACTACTTTAGACCAGGGACCCTGGTAGTGCACTACTTTAGTCCAGGGACCCTGGTAGTGCACTACTTTAGACCCTGGTAGTACACTACTTTAGACCCTGGTAGTGCACTACTTTAGACCATGGTAGTGCACTACTTTAGACCCTAGTAGTACACTACTTTAGACCCTGGTAGTGCACTACTTTAGACCCTGGTAGTACACTACTTTAGACCCTGGTAGTGCACTACTTTAGACCATGGTAGTGCACTACTTTAGACCATGGATCCTGGTAGTACACTACTTTAGACCAGGGACCCTGGTAGTGCACTACTTTAGACCAGGGACCCTGGTAGTACACTACTTTAGACCATGGACCCTGGTAGTGCACTACTTTAGACCAGGGACCCTGGTAGTGCACTACTTTAAACCATTGACCCTGGTAGTGCACTACTTTAGACCAGGGACCCTGGTAGTACACTACTTTAGACCAGGGTCCCTGGTAGTACACTACTTTAGACCAGGGACCCTGGTAGTACACTACTTTAGACCAGGGACCCTGGTAGTGCACTACTTTAAACCATTGACCCTGGTAGTACACTACTTTAGACCAGGGACCCTGGTAGTGCACTACTTTAGACCAGGGACCCTGGTAGTACACTACTTTAGTCCAGGGGCCCTGGTAGTACACTACTTTAGACCCTGGTAGTACACTACTTTAGACCATGGACCCTGGTAGTGCACTACTTTAGACCAGGGACCCTGGTAGTGCACTACTTTAAACCAGGGACCCTGGTAGTGCACTACTTTAGACCATGGACCCTGGTAGTGCACTACTTTAGACCAGGGACCCTGGTAGGACACTACTTTAGACCAGGGACCCTGGTAGTACACTACTTTAGACCCTGGACCCTGGTAGTACACTACTTTAGACCAGGGACCCTGGTAGTGCACTACTTTAGACCCTGGTAGTGCACTACTTTAGACCATGGACCCTGGTAGTGCACTACTTTAGACCAGGGACCCTGGTAGTACACTACTTTAGACCCTGGTAGTGCACTACTTTAGACCATGGACCCTGGTAGTGCACTACTTTAGACCAGGGACCCTGGTAGTGCACTACTTTAGACCATGGACCCTGGTAGTGCACTACTTTAGACCAGGGACCCTGGTAGTGCACTACTTTAGACCATGGACCCTGGTAGTACACTACTTTAGACCAGGGACCCTGGTAGTACACTACTTTGGACCCTGGTAGTGCACTACTTTAGACCATGGACCCTGGTTGTACACTACTTTAGACCCTGGTAGTACACTACTTTAGACCAGGGACCCTGGTAGTACACTACTTTAGACCCTGGTAGTGCACTACTTTAG
This sequence comes from Salvelinus alpinus, assembly GCF_045679555.1. Classification (NCBI taxonomy): domain Eukaryota; kingdom Metazoa; phylum Chordata; class Actinopteri; order Salmoniformes; family Salmonidae; genus Salvelinus; species Salvelinus alpinus. Next base: position 46,351,995 of record NC_092111.1, on the reverse strand, counting down.
ACCATGGACCCTGGTAGTGCACTACTTTAGACCATGGACCCTGGTAGTGCACAACTTTAGACCATGGACCCTGGTAGTGCACTACTTTAGACCAGGGACCCTGGTAGTACACTACTTTAGACCCTGGTAGTACACTACTTTAGACCAGGGACCCTGGTAGTGCACTACTTTAGACCATGGACCCTGGTAGTGCACTACTTTAGACCAGGGACCCTGGTAGTACACTACTTTAGACCAGGGACCCTGGTAGTACACTACTTTAGACCAGGGACCCTGGTAGTGCACTACTTTAGACCAGGGACCCTGGTAGTGCACTACTTTAGACCATGGACCCTGGTAGTGCACTACTTTAGACCATGGACCCTGGTAGTGCACTACTTTAGACCAGGGACCCTGTTAGTGCACTACTTTAGACCATGGACCCTGGTAGTGCACTACTTTAGACCAGGGACCCTGGTAGTACACTACTTTAGACCCTGGTAGTGCACTACTTTAGACCATGGACCCTGGTAGTGCACTACTTTAGACCAGGGACCCTGGTAGTACACTACTTTAGACCCTGGTAGTGCACTACTTTAGACCATGGACCCTGGTAGTACACTACTTTAGACCAGGGACCCTGGTAGTGCACTACTTTAGACCAGGGACCCTGGTAGTGCACTACTTTAGACCAGGGACCCTGGTAGTGCACTACTTTAGACCATGGACCCTGGTAGTACACTACTTTAGACCCTAGTAGTGCACTACTTTAGACCAGAGACCCTGGTAGTGCACTACTTTAGACCAGGGACCCTGGTAGTACACTACTTTAGACCATGGACCCTGGTAGTACACTACTTTAGACCAGAGACCCTGGTAGTGCACTACTTTAGACCATGGATCCTGGTAGTACACTACTTTAGACCAGGGACCCTGGTAGTGCACTACTTTAGACCAGGGACCCTGGTAGTACACTACTTTAGACCAGAAACCCTGGTAGTACACTACTTTAGACCATGGACCCTGGTAGTACACTACTTTAGACCAGGGACCCTGGTAGTACACTACTTTAGACCAGGGACCCTGGTAGTGCACTACTTTAGACCATGGACCCTGGTAGTACACTACTTTAGACCCTAGTAGTGCACTACTTTAGACCAGGGACCCTGGTAGTGCACTACTTTAAACCATTGAACCTGGTAGTACACTACTTTATGGAATGGACCCTGGTAGTGCACTACTTTAGACCATGGACCCTGGTAGTGCACTACTTTAAACCCTGGTAGTACACTACTTTAGACCAGGGACCCTGGTAGTGCACTACTTTAAACCATTGACCCTGGTAGTACACTACTTTATGGAATGGACCCTGGTAGTGCACTACTTTAGACCATGGACCCTTGTAGTGCACTACTTTAGACCCTAGTAGTGCACTACTTTAGACCAGGGACCCTGGTAGTGCACTACTTTAAACCATTGACCCTGGTAGTACACTACTTTATGGAATGGACCCTGGTAGTGCACTACTTTAGACCATGGACCCTGGTAGTGCACTACTTTAAACCCTGGTAGTACACTACTTTAGACCAGGGACCCTGGTAGTGCACTACTTTAGACCATGGACCCTGGTAGTGCACTACTTTAGACCAGGGACCCTAGTAGTACACTACTTTAGACCAGGGACCCTGGTAGTGCACTACTTTAGACCATGGACCCTGGTAGTGCACTACTCTAGACCAGAGACCCTGGTAGTGCACTACTTTAGACCATGGACCCTGGTAGTGCACTACTTTAGACCCTGGACCCTGGTAGTACACTACTTTAGACCCTAGTAGTGCACTACTTTAGACCATGGACCCTGGTAGTACACTACTTTAGACCCTGGTAGTGCACTACTTTAGACCATGGACCCTGGTAGTGCACTACTTTAGACCCTGGTAGTACACTACTTTAGACCAGGGACCCTGGTAGTACACTACTTTAGACCATGGACCCTGGTAGTACACTACTTTAGACCCTGGTAGTACACTACTTTAGACCAGGGACCCTGGTAGTGCACTACTTTAGACCATGGACCCTGGTAGTGCACTACTTTAGACCAGGGACCCTGGTAGTACACTACTTTAGACCAGGGACCCTGGTAGTGCACTACTTTAGACCAAGGACCCTGGTAGTGCACTACTTTAGACCAGGGACCCTGGTAGTACACTACTTTAGACCAGGGACCCTGGTAGTGCACTACTTTAGACCAGGGACCCTGGTAGTGCACTACTTTAGACCCTGGTAGTGCACTACTTTAGACCCTGGTAGTGTACTACTTTAGACCAGGGACCCTGGTAGTGCACTACTTTAGACCAGGGACCCTGGTAGTACACTACTTTAGACCAGGGACCCTGGTAGTACACTACTTTAGACCAGGGACCCTGGTAGTGCACTACTTTAGACCAGGGACCCTGGTAGAGCACTACTTTAGACCATGGACCCTGGTAGTACACTACTTTAGACCCTGGTAGTGCACTACTTTAGACCCTGGTAGTGCACTGCTTTAGACCAGGGTAGTGCACTACTTTAGACCCTGGTAGTGCACTACTTTAGACCAGGGACCCTGGTAGTGCACTACTTTAGACCCTGGTAGTGCACTACTTTAGACCCTGGTAGTGCACTACTTTAGACCAGGGACCCTGGTAGTGCACTACTTTAGACCAGGGACCCTGGTAGTACACTACTTTAGACCAGGGACCCTGGTAGTACACTACTTTAGACCAGGGACCCTGGTAGTACACTACTTTAGACCCTGGTAGTGCACTACTTTAGACCATGGACCCTGGTAGTACACTACTTTAGACCAGGGACCCTGGTAGTACACTACTTTAGACCCTGGTAGTGCACAACTTTAGACCAGGGACCCTGGTAGTGCACTACTTTAGACCAGGGACCCTGGTAGTACACTACTTTAGACCAGGGACCCTGGTAGTGCACTACTTTAGTCCAGGGACCCTGGTAGTACACTACTTTAAACCAGGGACCCTGGTAATGCACTACTTTAGACCAGGGACCCTGGTAGTACACTACTTTAAAACCTGGTAGTGCACTACTTTAGACCCTGGTAGTGCACTACTTTAGACCAGGGACCCTGGTAGTACACTACTTTAAAACCTGGTAGTGCACTACTTTAGACCCTGGTAGTGCACTACTTTAGACCAAGGACCCTGGTAGTACACTACTTTAGACCATGGACCCTGGTAGTGCACTACTTTAGACCAGGGACCCTGGTAGTACACTACTTTAGACCCTGGTAGTACACTACTTTTGACCATGGACCCTGGTAGTACACTACTTTAGACCCTGGTTGTACACTACTTTAGACCATGGACCCTGGTAGTGCACTACTTTAGACCCTGGTAGTGCACTACTTTAGACCAGGGACCCTGGTAGTACACTACTTTAGACCATGGACCCTGGTAGTGCACTACTTTAGACCAGGGACCCTGGTAGTACACTACTTTAGACCCTGGTAGTACACTACTTTAGACCAGGGACCCTGGTAGTGCACTACTTTAGACCATGGACCCTGGTAGTGCACTACTTTAGACCAGGGACCCTGGTAGTACACTACTTTAGACCAGGGACCCTGGTAGTGCACTACTTTAGACCAGGGACCCTGGTAGTGCACTACTTTAGACCAGGGACCCTGGTAGTACACTACTTTAGACCAGGGACCCTGGTAGTACACTACTTTAGACCAGGGACCCTGGTAGTGCACTACTTTAGACCAGGGACCCTGGTAGTGCACTACTTTAGACCCTGGTAGTGCACTACTTTAGACCAGGGACCCTGGTAGTGCACTACTTTAGACCAAGGACCCTGGTAGTACACTACTTTAGACCAGGGACCCTGGTAGTACACTACTTTAGACCAGGGACCCTGGTAGTGCACTACTTTAGACCAGGGACCCTGGTAGTGCACTACTTTAGACCATGGACCCTGGTAGTACACTACTTTAGACCCTGGTAGTGCACTACTTTAGACCCTGGTAGTGCACTGCTTTAGACCAGGGTAGTGCACTACTTTAGACCCTGGTAGTGCACTACTTTAGACCCTGGTAGTGCACTACTTTAGACCAGGGACCCTGGTAGTGCACTACTTTAGACCCTGGTAGTGCACTACTTTAGACCCTGGTAGTGCACTACTTTAGACCAGGGACCCTGGTAGTGCACTACTTTAGACCAGGGACCCTGGTAGTACACTACTTTAGACCAGAGACACTGGTAGTGCACTACTTTAGACTGGGGACCCTGGTAGTACACTACTTTAAACCCTGGTAGTGCACTACTTTAGGCCATGGACCCTGGTAGTACACTACTTTAGACCAGGGACCCTGGTAGTACACTACTTTAGACCCTGGTAGTGCACTACTTTAGACCAGGGACCCTGGTAGTGCACTACTTTAGACCAGGGACCCTGGTAGTACACTACTTTAAACCAGGGACCCTGGTAGTGCACTACTTTAGACCAGGGACCCTGGTAGTTTACTACTTTAGACCAGGGACCCTGGTAGTACACTACTTTAGACCAGGGACCCTGGTAGTGCACTACTTTAGTCCAGGGACCCTGGTAGTACACTACTTTAAACCAGGGACCCTGGTAGTGCACTACTTTAGACCAGGGACCCTGGTAGTTTACTACTTTAGACCAGGGACCCTGGTAGTACACTACTTTAGACCCTGGTAGTGCACTACTTTAGACCCTGGTAGTGCACTACTTTAGACCAGGGACCCTGGTAGTACACTACTTTAGACCATGGACCCTGGTAGTGCACTACTTTAGACCAGGGACCCTGGTAGTACACTACTTTAGACCCTGGTAGTACACTACTTTAGACCATGGACCCTGGTAGTACACTACTTTAGACCCTGGTAGTACACTACTTTAGACCATGGACCCTGGTAGTGCACTACTTTAGACCCTGGTAGTGCACTACTTTAGACCAGGGACCCTGGTAGTACACTACTTTAGACCATGGACCCTGGTAGTGCACTACTTTAGACCAGGGACCCTGGTAGTACACTACTTTAGACCCTGGTAGTACACTACTTTAGACCATGGACCCTGGTAGTACACTACTTTAAACCCTGGTAGTACACTACTTTAGACCATGGACCCTGGTAGTGCACTACTTTAGACCAGGGACCCTGGTAGTGCACTACTTTAGACCAGGGACCCTGGTAGTGCACTACTTTAGACCAGGGACCCTGGTAGTACACTACTTTAGACCATGGACCCTGGTAGTGCACTACTTTAGACCAGAGACCCTGGTAGTTCACTACTTTAGACCAGAGAACCTGGTTGTACACTACTTTAGACCCTGGTTGTACACTACTTTAGACCCTGGTAGTGCACTACTTTAGACCCTGGTAGTGCACTACTTTAGACCAGGGACCCTGGTAGTGCAGTACTTTAGACCATGGACCCTGGTAGTACACTACTTTAGACCAGGGACCCTGGTAGTGCACTACTTTAGACCAGGGACCCTGGTAGTGCACTACTTTAGACCAGGGACCCTGGTAGTACACTACTTTAGACCAGGGACCCTGGTAGTACACTACTTTAGACCAGGGACCCTGGTAGTGCAGTACTTTAGACCAGGGACCCTGGTAGTACACTACTTTAGACCATGGACCCTGGTAGTACACTACTTTAGACCAGGGACCCTAGTAGTACACTACTTTAGACGCTGGTAGTGCACTACATTAGACCAGGGACCCTGGTAGTACACTACTTTAGACCAGGGACCCTGGTAGTACACTACTTTAGACCATGGACCCTGGTAGTGCACTACTTTAGACCAGAGACCCTGGTAGTGCACTACTTTAGACCAGAGACCCTGGTTGTACACTACTTTAGACCCTGGTAGTGCACTACTTTAGACCAGGGACCCTGGTAGTGCAGTACTTTAGACCAGGGACCCTGGTAGTGCACTACTTTAGACCACGGACCCTGGTAGTGCACTACTTTAGACCAGGGACCCTGATAGTGCACTACTTTAGACCAGGGACCCTGGTAGTACACTACTTTAGACCAGGGACCCTGGTAGTGCACTACTTTAGACCATGGACCCTGGTAGTACACTACTTTAGACCAGGGACCCTGGTAGTACACTACTTTAGACCCTAGTAGTGCACTACTTTAGACCATGGACCCTGGTAGTACACTACTTTAGACCCTGGTAGTGCACTACTTTAGACCATGGACCCTGGTAGTGCACTACTTTAGACCCTGGTAGTACACTACTTTAGACCATGGACCCTGGTAGTACACTACTTTTGACCCTGGTAGTACACTACTTTAGACCATGGACCCTGGTAGTACACTACTTTAGACCATGGACCCTGGTAGTACACTACTTTAGACCAGGGACCCTGGTAGTGCACTAATTTAGACCATGGACCCTGGTAGTGCACTACTTTAGACCAGAGACCCTGGTAGTACACTACTTTAGACCAGGGACCCAGGTAGTACACTACTTTAGACCAGGGACCCTGGTAGTACACTACTTTAGACCAGGGACCCTGGTAGTGCACTACTTTAGACCCTGGTAGTGTACTACTTTAGACCATGGACCCTGGTAGTACACTACTTTAGACCATGGACCCTGGTAGTGCACTACTTTAGACCCTGGTAGTGCACTACTTTAGACCAGGGACCCTGGTAGTACACTACTTTAGACCATGGACCCTGGTAGTACACTACTTTAGACCAGGGACCCTGGTAGTGCACTACTTTAGACCAGGGACCCTGGTAGTACACTACTTTAGACCCTGGTAGTACACTACTTTAGACCATGGACCCTGGTAGTGCACTACTTTAGACCAGGGACCCTGGTAGTGCACTACTTTAGACCAGGGACCCTGGTAGTGCACTACTTTAGACCAGGGACCCTGGTAGTACACTACTTTAGACCATGGACCCTGGTAGTGCACTACTTTAGACCAGAGACCCTGGTAGTGCACTACTTTAGACCAGAGAACCTGGTTGTACACTACTTTAGACCCTGGTTGTACACAACTTTAGACCCTGGTAGTGCACTACTTTAGACCCTGGTAGTGCACTACTTTAGACCAGGGACCCTGGTAGTGCAGTACTTTAGACCATGGACCCTGGTAGTACACTACTTTAGACCAGGGACCCTGGTAGTGCACTACTTTAGACCAGGGACCCTGGTAGTGCACTACTTTAGACCAGGGACCCTGGTAGTACACTACTTTAGACCAGGGACCCTGGTAGTACACTACTTTAGACCAGGGACCCTGGTAGTGCAGTACTTTAGACCAGGGACCCTGGTAGTACACTACTTTAGACCATGGACCCTGGTAGTACACTACTTTAGACCAGGGACCCTAGTAGTACACTACTTTAGACGCTGGTAGTGCACTACATTAGACCAGGGACCCTGGTAGTACACTACTTTAGACCAGGGACCCTGGTAGTACACTACTTTAGACCATGGACCCTGGTAGTGCACTACTTCAGACCAGAGACCCTGGTAGTGCACTACTTTAGACCAGAGACCCTGGTTGTACACTACTTTAGACCCTGGTAGTGCACTACTTTAGACCCTGGTAGTGCAGTACTTTAGACCAGGGACCCTGGTAGTGCAGTACTTTAGACCAGGGACCCTGGTAGTGCACTACTTTAGACCAGGGACCCTGGTAGTGCACTACTTTAGACCAGGGACCCTGATAGTGCACTACTTTAGACCAGGGACCCTGGTAGTACACTACTTTAGACCAGGGACCCTGGTAGTGCACTACTTTAGACCATGGACCCTGGTAGTACACTACTTTAGACCAGGGACCCTGGTAGTACACTACTTTAGACCCTAGTAGTGCACTACTTTAGACCATGGACCCTGGTAGTACACTACTTTAGACCCTGGTAGTGCACTACTTTAGACCATGGACCCTGGTAGTGCACTACTTTAGACCCTGGTAGTACACTACTTTAGACCAGGGACCCTGGTAGTACACTACTTTAGACCATGGACCCTGGTAGTACACTACTTTTGACCCTGGTAGTACACTACTCTAGACCATGGACCCTGGTAGTACACTACTTTAGACCAGGGACCCTGGTAGTACACTACTTTAGACCAGGGACCCTGGTAGTGCACTAATTTAGACCATGGACCCTGGTAGTGCACTACTTTAGACCAGAGACCCTGGTAGTACACTACTTTAGACCAGGGACCCAGGTAGTACACTACTTTAGACCAGGGACCCTGGTAGTACACTACTTTAGACCAGGGACCCTGGTAGTGCACTACTTTAGACCCTGGTAGTGTACTACTTTAGACCATGGACCCTGGTAGTACACTACTTTAGACCAGGGACCCTGGTAGTGCACTACTTTAGACCATGGACCCTGGTAGTACACTACTTTAGACCATGGACCCTGGTAGTACACTACTTTAGACCCTGGTAGTGCACTACTTTAGACCCTGGTAGTGTACTACTTTAGACCAGGGACCCTGGTAGTACACTACTTTAGACCATGGACCCTGGTAGTGTACTACTTTAGACCATGGACCCTGGTAGTGTACTACTTTAGACTAGGGACCCTGGTAGTGCACTACTTTAGACCATGGACCCTGGTAGTGTACTACTTTAGACCATGGACCCTGGTAGTGTACTACTTTAGACCATGGACCCTGGTAGTGCACTACTTTAGACCCTGGTAGTGCACTACTTTAGACCATGGACCCTGGTAGTGCACTACTTTAGACCAGGGACCCTGGTAGTACACTACTTTAGACCAGGGACCCTGGTAGTACACTACTTTAGACCAGGGACCCTGGTAGTACACTACTTTAGACCAGGGACCCTGGTAGTGCACTACTTTAGACCATGGACCCTGGTAGTACACTACTTTAGACCCTGGACCCTGGTAGTACACTACTTTAGACCCTGGTAGTGCACTACTTTAGACCAGGGACCCTGGTAGTACACTAATTTAGACCATGGACCCTGGTAGTACACTACTTTAGACCAGGGACCCTGGTAGTGCACTACTTTAGACCAGGGACCCTGGTAGTTCACTACTTTAGACCATGGACCCTGGTAGTACACTACTTTAGACCCTGGTAGTACACTACTTTAGACCAGGGACCCTGGTAGTGCACTACTTTAGACCCTGGTAGTGCACTACTTTAGACCAGGGACCCTGGTAGTGCACTACTTTAGACCAGGGACCCTGGTAGTGCACTACTTTAGACCATGGACCCTAGTAGTGCACTACTTTAGACCATGGACCCTGGTAGTGCACTACTTTAGACCAGGGACCCTGGTAGTACACTACTTTAGACCAGGGACCCTGGTAGTACACTACTTTAGACCCTGGACCCTGGTAGTACACTACTTTAGACCATGGACCCTGGTAGTGCACTACTTTAGACCCTGGTAGTACACTACTTTAGACCCTGGTAGTGCACTACTTTAGACCAGGGACCCTGGTAGTGCACTACTTTAGACCCTGGTAGTGCACTACTTTAGACCATGGACCCTGGTAGTGCACTACTTTAGACCAGGGACCCTGGTAGTACACTACTTTAGACCCTGGTAGTGCACTACTTTAGACCATGGACCCTGGTAGTGCACTACTTTAGACCAGGGACCCTGGTAGTGCACTACTTTAGACCATGGACCCTGGTAGTGCACTACTTTAGACCAGGGACCCTGGTAGTGCACTACTTTAGACCATGGACCCTGGTAGTACACTACTTTAGACCCTGGTAGTACACTACTTTAGACCAGGGACCCTGGTAGTACACTACTTTAGACCAGGGACCCTGGTAGTACATTACTTTAGACCATGGACCCTGGTAGTGCACTACTTTAGACCAGGGACCCTGGTAGTTCACTACTTTAGACCAGGGACCCTGGTAGTACACTACTTTAGACCATGGACCCTGGTAGTGCACTACTTTAGACCAGGGACCCTGGTAGTACACTACTTTAGACCATGGACCCTGGTAGTACACTACTTTAGACCATGGACCCTGGTAGTACACTACTTTAGAACCTGGTAGTACACTACTTTAGACCAGGGACCCTGGTAGTGCACTACTTTAGACCAGGGACCCTGGTAGTACACTACTTTAGACCAGGGACCCTGGTAGTACACTACTTTAGACCAGGGACCCTGGTAGTGCACTACTTTAGACCCTGGACCCTGGTAGTACACTACTTTAGACCCTGGTAGTGCACTACTTTAGACCAGGGACCCTGGTAGTACACTAATTTAGACCATGGACCCTGGTAGTACACTACTTTAGACCAGGGACCCTGGTAGTGCACTACTTTAGACCATGGACCCTGGTAGTGCACTACTTTAGACCATGGACCCTAGAAGTGCACTACTTTAGACCATGGACCCTAGAAGTGCACTACTTTAGACCATGGACCCTGGTAGTACACTACTTTAGACCCTGGTAGTGCACTACTTTAGACCCTGGTAGTGCACTACTTTAGACCCTGGTAGTGCACTACTTTAGACCAGGGACCCTGGTAGTACACTACTTTAGACCAGGGACCCTGGTAGTGCACTACTTTAGACCATGGACCCTGGTAGTACACTACTTTAGACCAGGGACCCTGGTAGTGCACTACTTTAGACCATGGACCCTGGTAGTACACTACTTTAGACCAGGGACCCTGGTAGTGCACTACTTTAGACCATGGACCCTGGTAGTACACTACTTTAGACCAGGGACCATGGTAGTGCACTACTTTAGACCATGGACCCTGGTAGTACACTACTTTAGACCATGGACCCTGGTAGTACACTACTTTAGACCCTGGTAGTGCACTACTTTAGACCATGGACCCTGGTAGTGCACTATTTTAGACCAGGGACCCTGGTAGTGCACTATTTTAGACCAAGGACCCTGGTAGTACACTACTTTAGACCAGGGACCCTGGTAGTGCACTACTTTAGACCATGGACCCTGGTAGTGCACTACTTTAGACCAGGGACCCTGGTAGTGCACTACTTTAGACCATGGACCCTGGTAGTACACTACTTTAGACCAGGGACCCTGGTAGTACACTACTTTAGACCATGGACCCTGGTAGTACACCACTTTAGACCATGGTAGTGCACTACTTTAGACCAGGGACCCTGGTAGTGCACTACTTTAGACCATGGACCCTGGTAGTGCACTACTTTAGACCAGGGACCCTGGTAGTACACTACTTTAGACCAGGGACCCTGGTAGTACACTACTTTAGACCAGGGACCCTGGTAGTGCACTACTTTAGACCAGGAACCCTGGTAGTGCACTACTTTAGACCAGGGACCCTGGTAGTACACTACTTTAGACCAGGGACCCTGGTAGTGCACTACTTTAGACCAGGGACCCTGGTAGTGCACTACTTTAGACCAGGGACCCTGGTAGTGCACTACTTTAGACCAGGAACCCTGGTAGTACACTACTTTGGACCCTGGTAGTGCACTACTTTAGACCATGGACCCTGGTTGTACACTACTTTAGACCCTGGTAGTACACTACTTTAGACCAGGGACCCTGGTAGTACACTACTTTAGACCCTGGTAGTGCACTACTTTAGACCAGGGACCCTGGTAGTACACTACTTTAGACCAGGGACCCTGGTAGTACACTACTTTAGACCAGTGACCCTGGTAGTACACTACTTTAGACCATGGACCCTGGTAGTGCACTACTTTAGACCAGGGACCCTGGTAGTGCACTACTTTAGACCATGGACCCTGGTAGTACACTACTTTAGACCCTGGTAGTACACTACTTTAGACCAGGGACCCTGGTAGTGCACTACTTTAGACCATGGACCCTGGTAGTGCACTACTTTAGACCAGGGACCCTGGTAGTACACTACTTTAGACCAGGGACCCTGGTAGTACACTACTTTAGACCATGGACCCTGGTAGTGCACTACTTGAGACCAGGGACCCTGGTAGTGCACTACTTTAGACCATGGACCCTGGTAGTACACTACTTTAGACCATGGACCCTGGTAGTGCACTACTTTAGACCATGGACCCTGGTAGTGCACAACTTTAGACCATGGACCCTGGTAGTACACTACTTTAGACCCTGGTAGTACACTACTTTAGACCATGGACCCTGGTAGTGCACTACTTTAGACCATGGACCCTGGTAGTGCACTACTTTAGACTCTAGTAGTGCACTACTTTAGACCATGGACCCTGGTAGTACACTACTTTAGACCAGGGACCCTGGTAGTGCACTACTTTAGACCAGGGACCCTGGTAGTGCACTACTTTAGACCAGGGACCCTGGTAGTGCACTACTTTAGACCATGGACCCTGGTAGTACACTACTTTAGACCCTAGTAGTGCACTACTTTAGACCAGAGACCCTGGTAGTGCACTACTTTAGACCAGGGACCCTGGTAGTACACTACTTTAGACCCTGGACCCTGGTAGTACACTACTTTAGACCCTAGTAGTGCACTACTTTAGACCAGAGACCCTGGTAGTGCACTACTTTAGACCATGGATCCTGGTAGTACACTACTTTAGACCAGGGACCCTGGTAGTGCACTACTTTAGACCAGGGACCCTGGTAGTACACTACTTTAGACCAGAAACCCTGGTAGTACACTACTTTAGACCAGGGACCCTGGTAGTACACTACTTTAGACCAGGGACCCTGGTAGTACACTACTTTAGACCAGGGACCCTGGTAGCGCACTACTTTAGACCATGGACCCTGGTAGTACACTACTTTAGACCCTAGTAGTGCACTACTTTAGACCAGGGACCCTGGTAGTGCACTACTTTAAACCATTGACCCTGGTAGTACACTACTTTATGGAATGGACCCTGGTAGTGCACTACTTTAGACCATGGACCCTGGTAGTGCACTACTTTAAACCCTGGTAGTACACTACTTTAGACCAGGGACCCTGGTAGTGCACTACTTTAAACCATTGACCCTGGTAGTACACTACTTTATGGAATGGACCCTGGTAGTGCACTACTTTAGACCATGGACCCTGGTAGTGCACTACTTTAGACCCTAGTAGTGCACTACTTTAGACCAGGGACCCTGGTAGTGCACTACTTTAAACCATTGACCCTGGTAGTACACTACTTTATGGAATGGACCCTGGTAGTGCACTACTTTAGAACATGGACCCTGGTAGTGCACTACTTTAAACCCTGGTAGTACACTACTTTAGACCAGGGACCCTGGTAGTGCACTACTTTAGACCATGGACCCTGGTAGTGCACTACTTTAGACCAGGGACCCTAGTAGTACACTACTTTAGACCATGGACCCTGGTAGTGCACTACTTTAGACCATGGACCCTGGTAGTGCACTACTCTAGACCAGAGACCCTGGTAGTGCACTACTTTAGACCATGGACCCTGGTAGTGCACTACTTTAGACCCTGGACCCTGGTAGTACACTACTTTAGACCCTAGTAGTGCACTACTTTAGACCATGGACCCTGGTAGTACACTACTTTAGACCCTGGTAGTGCACTACTTTAGACCATGGACCCTGGTAGTGCACTACTTTAGACCCTGGTAGTACACTACTTTAGACCAGGGACCCTGGTAGTACACTACTTTAGACCATGGACCCTGGTAGTACACTACTTTTGACCCTGGTAGTACACTACTTTAGACCATGGACCCTGGTAGTACACTGCTTTAGACCATGGACCCTGGTAGTACACTACTTTAGACCCTGGTAGTACACTACTTTAGACCAGGGACCCTGGTAGTGCACTACTTTAGACCATGGACCCTGGTAGTGCACTACTTTAGACCAGGGACCCTGGTAGTACACTACTTTAGACCAGGGACCCTGGTAGTGCACTACTTTAGACCAAGGACCCTGGTAGTGCACTACTTTAGACCAGGGACCCTGGTAGTACACTACTTTAGACCAGGGACCCTGGTAGTGCACTACTTTAGACCAGGGACCCTGGTAGTGCACTACTTTAGACCATGGACCCTGGTAGTACACTACTTTAGACCCTGGTAGTACACTACTTTAGACCAGGGACCCTGGTAGTGCACTACTTTAGACCATGGACCCTGGTAGTGCACTACTTTAGACCAGGGACCCTGGTAGTACACTACTTTAGACCAGGGACCCTGGTAGTACACTACTTTAGACCATGGACCCTGGTAGTGCACTACTTTAGACCAGGGACCCTGGTAGTGCACTACTTTAGACCATGGACCCTGGTAGTACACTACTTTAGACCATGGACCCTGGTAGTGCACTACTTTAGACCATGGACCCTGGTAGTGCACAACTTTAGACCATGGACCCTGGTAGTACACTACTTTAGACCCTGGTAGTACACTACTTTAGACCATGGACCCTGGTAGTGCACTACTTTAGACCATGGACCCTGGTAGTGCACTACTTTAGACTCTAGTAGTGCACTACTTTAGACCATGGACCCTGGTAGTACACTACTTTAGACCAGGGACCCTGGTAGTGCACTACTTTAGACCAGGGACCCTGGTAGTGCACTACTTTAGACCAGGGACCCTGGTAGTGCACTACTTTAGACCATGGACCCTGGTAGTACACTACTTTAGACCCTAGTAGTGCACTACTTTAGACCAGAGACCCTGGTAGTGCACTACTTTAGACCAGGGACCCTGGTAGTACACTACTTTAGACCCTGGACCCTGGTAGTACACTACTTTAGACCCTAGTAGTGCACTACTTTAGACCAGAGACCCTGGTAGTGCACTACTTTAGACCATGGATCCTGGTAGTACACTACTTTAGACCAGGGACCCTGGTAGTGCACTACTTTAGACCAGGGACCCTGGTAGTACACTACTTTAGACCAGAAACCCTGGTAGTACACTACTTTAGACCAGGGACCCTGGTAGTACACTACTTTAGACCAGGGACCCTGGTAGTACACTACTTTAGACCAGGGACCCTGGTAGCGCACTACTTTAGACCATGGACCCTGGTAGTACACTACTTTAGACCCTAGTAGTGCACTACTTTAGACCAGGGACCCTGGTAGTGCACTACTTTAAACCATTGACCCTGGTAGTACACTACTTTATGGAATGGACCCTGGTAGTGCACTACTTTAGACCATGGACCCTGGTAGTGCACTACTTTAAACCCTGGTAGTACACTACTTTAGACCAGGGACCCTGGTAGTGCACTACTTTAAACCATTGACCCTGGTAGTACACTACTTTATGGAATGGACCCTGGTAGTGCACTACTTTAGACCATGGACCCTGGTAGTGCACTACTTTAGACCCTAGTAGTGCACTACTTTAGACCAGGGACCCTGGTAGTGCACTACTTTAAACCATTGACCCTGGTAGTACACTACTTTATGGAATGGACCCTGGTAGTGCACTACTTTAGAACATGGACCCTGGTAGTGCACTACTTTAAACCCTGGTAGTACACTACTTTAGACCAGGGACCCTGGTAGTGCACTACTTTAGACCATGGACCCTGGTAGTGCACTACTTTAGACCAGGGACCCTAGTAGTACACTACTTTAGACCATGGACCCTGGTAGTGCACTACTTTAGACCATGGACCCTGGTAGTGCACTACTCTAGACCAGAGACCCTGGTAGTGCACTACTTTAGACCATGGACCCTGGTAGTGCACTACTTTAGACCCTGGACCCTGGTAGTACACTACTTTAGACCCTAGTAGTGCACTACTTTAGACCATGGACCCTGGTAGTACACTACTTTAGACCCTGGTAGTGCACTACTTTAGACCATGGACCCTGGTAGTGCACTACTTTAGACCCTGGTAGTACACTACTTTAGACCAGGGACCCTGGTAGTACACTACTTTAGACCATGGACCCTGGTAGTACACTACTTTTGACCCTGGTAGTACACTACTTTAGACCATGGACCCTGGTAGTACACTGCTTTAGACCATGGACCCTGGTAGTACACTACTTTAGACCCTGGTAGTACACTACTTTAGACCAGGGACCCTGGTAGTGCACTACTTTAGACCATGGACCCTGGTAGTGCACTACTTTAGACCAGGGACCCTGGTAGTACACTACTTTAGACCAGGGACCCTGGTAGTGCACTACTTTAGACCAAGGACCCTGGTAGTGCACTACTTTAGACCAGGGACCCTGGTAGTACACTACTTTAGACCAGGGACCCTGGTAGTACACTACTTTAGACCAGGGACCCTGGTAGTGCACTACTTTAGACCAGGGACCCTGGTAGTGCACTACTTTAGACCAGGGACCCTGGTAGTGCACTACTTTAGACCCTGGTAGTGTACTACTTTAGACCAGGGACCCTGGTAGTGCACTACTTTAGACCAGGGACCCTGGTAGTACACTACTTTAGACCAGGGACCCTGGTAGTACACTACTTTAGACCAGGGACCCTGGTAGTGCACTACTTTAGACCAGGGACCCTGGTAGTGCACTACTTTAGACCATGGACCCTGGTAGTACACTACTTTAGACCCTGGTAGTGCACTACTTTAGACCCTGGTAGTGCACTGCTTTAGACCAGGGTAGTGCACTACTTTAGACCCTGGTAGTGCACTACTTTAGACCAGGGACCCTGGTAGTGCACTACTTTAGACCCTGGTAGTGCACTACTTTAGACCCTGGTAGTGCACTACTTTAGACCAGGGACCCTGGTAGTGCACTACTTTAGACCAGGGACCCTGGTAGTACACTACTTTAGACCAGGGACCCTGGTAGTACACTACTTTAGACCAGGGACCCTGGTAGTACACTACTTTAGACCCTGGTAGTGCACTACTTTAGACCATGGACCCTGGTAGTACACTACTTTAGACCAGGGACCCTGGTAGTACACTACTTTAGACCCTGGTAGTGCACTACTTTAGACCAGGGACCCTGGTAGTGCACTACTTTAGACCAGGGACCCTGGTAGTACACTACTTTAGACCAGGGACCCTGGTAGTGCACTACTTTAGTCCAGGGACCCTGGTAGTACACTACTTTAAACCAGGGACCCTGGTAATGCACTACTTTAGACCAGGGACCTTGGTAGTACACTACTTTAAAACCTGGTAGTGCACTACTTTAGACCCTGGTAGTGCACTACTTTAGACCAGGGACCCTGGTAGTACACTACTTTAAAACCTGGTAGTGCACTACTTTAGACCCTGGTAGTGCACTACTTTAGACCAAGGACCCTGGTAGTACACTACTTTAGACCATGGACCCTGGTAGTGCACTACTTTAGACCAGGGACCCTGGTAGTACACTACTTTAGACCCTGGTAGTACACTACTTTAGACCATGGACCCTGGTAGTACACTACTTTAGACCCTGGTAGTACACTACTTTAGACCATGGACCCTGGTAGTGCACTACTTTAGACCCTGGTAGTGCACTACTTTAGACCAGGGACCCTGGTAGTACACTACTTTAGACCATGGACCCTGGTAGTGCACTACTTTAGACCAGGGACCCTGGTAGTACACTACTTTAGACCCTGGTAGTACACTACTTTAGACCAGGGACCCTGGTAGTGCACTACTTTAGACCATGGACCCTGGTAGTGCACTACTTTAGACCAGGGACCCTGGTAGTACACTACTTTAGACCAGGGACCCTGGTAGTGCACTACTTTAGACCAGGGACCCTGGTAGTGCACTACTTTAGACCAGGGACCCTGGTAGTACACTACTTTAGACCAGGGACCCTGGTAGTACACTACTTTAGACCAGGGACCCTGGTAGTGCACTACTTTAGACCAGGGACCCTGGTAGTGCACTACTTTAGACCCTGGTAGTGCACTACTTTAGACCAGGGACCCTGGTAGTGCACTACTTTAGACCAAGGACCCTGGTAGTACACTACTTTAGACCAGGGACCCTGGTAGTACACTACTTTAGACCAGGGACCCTGGTAGTGCACTACTTTAGACCAGGGACCCTGGTAGTGCACTACTTTAGACCATGGACCCTGGTAGTACACTACTTTAGACCCTGGTAGTGCACTACTTTAGACCCTGGTAGTGCACTGCTTTAGACCAGGGTAGTGCACTACTTTAGACCCTGGTAGTGCACTACTTTAGACCCTGGTAGTGCACTACTTTAGACCAGGGACCCTGGTAGTGCACTACTTTAGACCCTGGTAGTGCACTACTTTAGACCCTGGTAGTGCACTACTTTAGACCAGGGACCCTGGTAGTGCACTACTTTAGACCAGGGACCCTGGTAGTACACTACTTTAGACCAGAGACACTGGTAGTGCACTACTTTAGACTGGGGACCCTGGTAGTACACTACTTTAAACCCTGGTAGTGCACTACTTTAGGCCATGGACCCTGGTAGTACACTACTTTAGACCCTAGTAGTGCACTACTTTAGACCAGGGACCCTGGTAGTGCACTACTTTAGACCATGGACCCTGGTAGTACACTACTTTAGACCCTAGTAGTGCACTACTTTAGACCAGGGACCCTGGTAGTGCACTACTTTAAACCATTGACCCTGGTAGTACACTACTTTATGGAATGGACCCTGGTAGTGCACTACTTTAGACCATGGACCCTGGTAGTGCACTACTTTAAACCCTGGTAGTACACTACTTTAGACCAGGGACCCTGGTAGTGCACTACTTTAAACCATTGACCCTGGTAGTACACTACTTTATGGAATGGACCCTGGTAGTGCACTACTTTAGACCATGGACCCTGGTAGTGCACTACTTTAGACCCTAGTAGTGCACTACTTTAGACCAGGGACCCTGGTAGTGCACTACTTTAAACCATTGACCCTGGTAGTACACTACTTTATGGAATGGACCCTGGTAGTGCACTACTTTAGACCATGGACCCTGGTAGTGCACTACTTTAAACCCTGGTAGTACACTACTTTAGACCAGGGACCCTGGTAGTGCACTACTTTAGACCATGGACCCTGGTAGTGCACTACTTTAGACCAGGGACCCTAGTAGTACACTACTTTAGACCATGGACCCTGGTAGTGCACTACTTTAGACCATGGACCCTGGTAGTGCACTACTCTAGACCAGAGACCCTGGTAGTGCACTACTTTAGACCATGGACCCTGGTAGTGCACTACTTTAGACCCTGGACCCTGGTAGTACACTACTTTAGACCCTAGTAGTGCACTACTTTAGACCATGGACCCTGGTAGTACACTACTTTAGACCCTGGTAGTGCACTACTTTAGACCATGAACCCTGGTAGTGCACTACTTTAGACCCTGGTAGTACACTACTTTAGACCAGGGACCCTGGTAGTACACTACTTTAGACCAGGGACCCTGGTAGTACACTACTTTAGACCATGGACCCTGGTAGTACACTACTTTAGACCATGGACCCTGGTAGTACACTGCTTTAGACCATGGACCCTGGTAGTACACTACTTTAGACCCTGGTAGTACACTACTTTAGACCAGGGACCCTGGTAGTGCACTACTTTAGACCATGGACCCTGGTAGTGCACTACTTTAGACCAGGGACCCTGGTAGTACACTACTTTAGACCAGGGACCCTGGTAGTGCACTACTTTAGACCAAGGACCCTGGTAGTGCACTACTTTAGACCAGGGACCCTGGTAGTACACTACTTTAGACCAGGGACCCTGGTAGTACACTACTTTAGACCAGGGACCCTGGTAGTGCACTACTTTAGACCAGGGACCCTGGTAGTGCACTACTTTAGACCAGGGACCCTGGTAGTGCACTACTTTAGACCCTGGTAGTGTACTACTTTAGACCAGGGACCCTGGTAGTGCACTACTTTAGACCAGGGACCCTGGTAGTACACTACTTTAGACCAGGGACCCTGGTAGTACACTACTTTAGACCAGGGACCCTGGTAGTGCACTACTTTAGACCAGGGACCCTGGTAGTGCACTACTTTAGACCATGGACCCTGGTAGTACACTACTTTAGACCCTGGTAGTGCACTACTTTAGACCCTGGTAGTGCACTGCTTTAGACCAGGGTAGTGCACTACTTTAGACCCTGGTAGTGCACTACTTTAGACCAGGGACCCTGGTAGTGCACTACTTTAGACCCTGGTAGTGCACTACTTTAGACCCTGGTAGTGCACTACTTTAGACCAGGGACCCTGGTAGTGCACTACTTTAGACCAGGGACCCTGGTAGTACACTACTTTAGACCAGGGACCCTGGTAGTACACTACTTTAGACCAGGGACCCTGGTAGTACATTACTTTAGACCCTGGTAGTGCACTACTTTAGACCATGGACCCTGGTAGTACACTACTTTAGACCAGGGACCCTGGTAGTACACTACTTTAGACCCTGGTAGTGCACTACTTTAGACCAGGGACCCTGGTAGTGCAGTACTTTAGACCAGGGACCCTGGTAGTACACTACTTTAGACCAGGGACCCTGGTAGTGCACTACTTTAGACCATGGACCCTGGTAGTACACTACTTTAGACCAGGGACCCTGGTAGTACACTACTTTAGACCCTGGTAGTGCACTACTTTAGACCAGGGACCCTGGTAGTGCAGTACTTTAGACCAGGGACCCTGGTAGTGCACTACTTTAGACCAGGGACCCTGGTAGTACACTACTTTAGACCAGGGACCCTGGTAGTACACTACTTTAGACCAGGGACCCTGGTAGTGTACTACTTTAGACCAGGGACCCTGGTAGTACACTACTTTAAAACCTGGTAGTGCACTACTTTAGACCCTGGTAGTGCACTACTTTAGACCAGGGACCCTGGTAGTACACTACTTTAAAACCTGGTAGTGCACTACTTTAGACCCTGGTAGTGCACTACTTTAGACCAAGGACCCTGGTAGTACACTACTTTAGACCATGGACCCTGGTAGTGCACTACTTTAGACCAGGGACCCTGGTAGTACACTACTTTAGACCCTGGTAGTACACTACTTTAGACCATGGACCCTGGTAGTACACTACTTTAGACCCTGGTAGTACACTACTTTAGACCATGGACCCTGGTAGTGCACTACTTTAGACCCTGGTAGTGCACTACTTTAGACCAGGGACCCTGGTAGTACACTACTTTAGACCATGGACCCTGGTAGTGCACTACTTTAGACCAGGGACCCTGGTAGTACACTACTTTAGACCCTGGTAGTACACTACTTTAGACCAGGGACCCTGGTAGTGCACTACTTTAGACCATGGACCCTGGTAGTGCACTACTTTAGACCAGGGACCCTGGTAGTACACTACTTTAGACCAGGGACCCTGGTAGTGCACTACTTTAGACCAGGGACCCTGGTAGTGCACTACTTTAGACCAGGGACCCTGGTAGTACACTACTTTAGACCAGGGACCCTGGTAGTACACTACTTTAGACCAGGGACCCTGGTAGTGCACTACTTTAGACCAGGGACCCTGGTAGTGCACTACTTTAGACCCTGGTAGTGCACTACTTTAGACCAGGGACCCTGGTAGTGCACTACTTTAGACCAAGGACCCTGGTAGTACACTACTTTAGACCAGGGACCCTGGTAGTACACTACTTTAGACCAGGGACCCTGGTAGTGCACTACTTTAGACCAGGGACCCTGGTAGTGCACTACTTTAGACCATGGACCCTGGTAGTACACTACTTTAGACCCTGGTAGTGCACTACTTTAGACCCTGGTAGTGCACTGCTTTAGACCAGGGTAGTGCACTACTTTAGACCCTGGTAGTGCACTACTTTAGACCCTGGTAGTGCACTACTTTAGACCAGGGACCCTGGTAGTGCACTACTTTAGACCCTGGTAGTGCACTACTTTAGACCCTGGTAGTGCACTACTTTAGACCAGGGACCCTGGTAGTGCACTACTTTAGACCAGGGACCCTGGTAGTACACTACTTTAGACCAGAGACACTGGTAGTGCACTACTTTAGACTGGGGACCCTGGTAGTACACTACTTTAAACCCTGGTAGTGCACTACTTTAGGCCATGGACCCTGGTAGTACACTACTTTAGACCAGGGACCCTGGTAGTACACTACTTTAGACCCTGGTAGTGCACTACTTTAGACCAGGGACCCTGGTAGTGCACTACTTTAGACCAGGGACCCTGGTAGTACACTACTTTAAACCAGGGACCCTGGTAGTGCACTACTTTAGACCAGGGACCCTGGTAGTTTACTACTTTAGACCAGGGACCCTGGTAGTACACTACTTTAGACCAGGGACCCTGGTAGTGCACTACTTTAGTCCAGGGACCCTGGTAGTACACTACTTTAAACCAGGGACCCTGGTAGTGCACTACTTTAGACCAGGGACCCTGGTAGTTTACTACTTTAGACCAGGGACCCTGGTAGTACACTACTTTAGACCCTGGTAGTGCACTACTTTAGACCCTGGTAGTGCACTACTTTAGACCAGGGACCCTGGTAGTACACTACTTTAGACCATGGACCCTGGTAGTGCACTACTTTAGACCAGGGACCCTGGTAGTACACTACTTTAGACCCTGGTAGTACACTACTTTAGACCATGGACCCTGGTAGTACACTACTTTAGACCCTGGTAGTACACTACTTTAGACCATGGACCCTGGTAGTGCACTACTTTAGACCCTGGTAGTGCACTACTTTAGACCAGGGACCCTGGTAGTACACTACTTTAGACCATGGACCCTGGTAGTGCACTACTTTAGACCAGGGACCCTGGTAGTACACTACTTTAGACCATGGACCCTGGTAGTACACTACTTTAAACCCTGGTAGTACACTACTTTAGACCATGGACCCTGGTAGTGCACTACTTTAGACCAGGGACCCTGGTAGTGCACTACTTTAGACCAGGGACCCTGGTAGTGCACTACTTTAGACCAGGGACCCTGGTAGTACACTACTTTAGACCATGGACCCTGGTAGTGCACTACTTTAGACCAGAGACCCTGGTAGTGCACTACTTTAGACCAGAGAACCTGGTTGTACACTACTTTAGACCCTGGTTGTACACTACTTTAGACCCTGGTAGTGCACTACTTTAGACCCTGGTAGTGCACTACTTTAGACCAGGGACCCTGGTAGTGCAGTACTTTAGACCATGGACCCTGGTAGTGCACTACTTTAGACCCTGGTAGTGCACTACTTTAGACCAGGGACCCTGGTAGTGCACTACTTTAGACCAAGGACCCTGGTAGTACACTACTTTAGACCAGGGACCCTGGTAGTACACTACTTTAGACCAGGGACCCTGGTAGTGCACAACTTTAGACCAGGGACCCTGGTAGTGCACTACTTTAGACCATGGACCCTGGTAGTACACTACTTTAGACCCTGGTAGTGCACTACTTTAGACCCTGGTAGTGCACTGCTTTAGACCAGGGTAGTGCACTACTTTAGACCCTGATAGTGCACTACTTTAGACCCTGGTAGTGCACTACTTTAGACCAGGGACCCTGGTAGTGCACTACTTTAGACCCTGGTAGTGCACTACTTTAGACCCTGGTAGTGCACTACTTTAGACCAGGGACCCTGGTAGTGCACTACTTTAGACCAGGGACCCTGGTAGTACACTACTTTAGACCAGAGACACTGGTAGTGCACTACTTTAGACTGGGGACCCTGGTAGTACACTACTTTAAACCCTGGTAGTGCACTACTTTAGGCCATGGACCCTGGTAGTACACTACTTTAGACCCTAGTAGTGCACTACTTTAGACCAGGGACCCTGGTAGTGCACTACTTTAGACCATGGACCCTGGTAGTACACTACTTTAGACCCTAGTAGTGCACTACTTTAGACCAGGGACCCTGGTAGTGCACTACTTTAAACCATTGACCCTGGTAGTACACTACTTTATGGAATGGACCCTGGTAGTGCACTACTTTAGACCATGGACCCTGGTAGTGCACTACTTTAAACCCTGGTAGTACACTACTTTAGACCAGGGACCCTGGTAGTGCACTACTTTAAACCATTGACCCTGGTAGTACACTACTTTATGGAATGGACCCTGGTAGTGCACTACTTTAGACCATGGACCCTGGTAGTGCACTACTTTAAACCCTGGTAGTACACTACTTTAGACCAGGGACCCTGGTAGTGCACTACTTTAGACCATGGACCCTGGTAGTGCACTACTTTAGACCAGGGACCCTAGTAGTACACTACTTTAGACCATGGACCCTGGTAGTGCACTACTTTAGACCATGGACCCTGGTAGTGCACTACTCTAGACCAGAGACCCTGGTAGTGCACTACTTTAGACCATGGACCCTGGTAGTGCACTACTTTAGACCCTGGACCCTGGTAGTACACTACTTTAGACCCTAGTAGTGCACTACTTTAGACCATGGACCCTGGTAGTACACTACTTTAGACCCTGGTAGTGCACTACTTTAGACCATGGACCCTGGTAGTGCACTACTTTAGACCCTGGTAGTACACTACTTTAGACCAGGGACCCTGGTAGTACACTACTTTAGACCATGGACCCTGGTAGTACACCACTTTTGACCATGGACCCTGGTAGTACACTACTTTAGACCCTGGTAGTACACTACTTTAGGCCAGGGACCCTGGTAGTGCACTACTTTAGACCATGGACCCTGGTAGTGCACTACTTTAGACCAGGGACCCTGGTAGTACACTACTTTAGACCAGGGACCCTGGTAGTGCACTACTTTAGACCAAGGACCCTGGGAGTGCACTACTTGAGACCAGGGACCCTGGTAGTACACTACTTTAGACCAGGGACCCTGGTAGTACACTACTTTAGACCAGGGACCCTGGTAGTGCACTACTTTAGACCAGGGACCCTGGTAGTGCACTACTTTAGACCAGGGACCCTGGTAGTGCACTACTTTAGACCCTGGTAGTGTACTACTTTAGACCAGGGACCCTGGTAGTGCACTACTTTAGACCAGGGACCCTGGTAGTACACTACTTTAGACCAGGGACCCTGGTAGTACACTACTTTAGACCAGGGACCCTGGTAGTGCACTACTTTAGACCAGGGACCCTGGTAGTGCACTACTTTAGACCATGGACCCTGGTAGTACACTACTTTAGACCCTGGTAGTGCACTACTTTAGACCCTGGTAGTGCACTGCTTTAGACCAGGGTAGTGCACTACTTTAGACCCTGGTAGTGCACTACTTTAGACCAGTGACCCTGGTAGTGCACTACTTTAGACCCTGGTAGTGCACTACTTTAGACCCTGGTAGTGCACTACTTTAGACCAGGGACCCTGGTAGTGCACTACTTTAGACCAGGGACCCTGGTAGTACACTACTTTAGACCAGGGACCCTGGTAGTACACTACTTTAGACCAGGGACCCTGGTAGTACACTACTTTAGACCCTTGGTAGTGCACTACTTTAGACCATGGACCCTGGTAGTACACTACTTTAGACCAGGGACCCTGGTAGTACACTACTTTAGACCCTGGTAGTGCACTACTTTAGACCAGGGACCCTGGTAGTGCACTACTTTAGACCAGGGACCCTGGTAGTACACTACTTTAGACCAGGGACCCTGGTAGTGCACTACTTTAGTCCAGGGACCCTGGTAGTACACTACTTTAAACCAGGTACCCTGGTAATGCACTACTTTAGACCAGGGACCCTGGTAGTACACTACTTTAAAACCTGGTAGTGCACTACTTTAGACCCTGGTAGTGCACTACTTTAGACCAGGGACCCTGGTAGTACACTACTTTAAAACCTGGTAGTGCACTACTTTAGACCCTGGTAGTGCACTACTTTAGACCAAGGACCCTGGGAGTACACTACTTTAGACCATGGACCCTGGTAGTGCACTACTTTAGACCAGGGACCCTGGTAGTACACTACTTTAGACCCTGGTAGTACACTACTTTAGACCATGGACCCTGGTAGTACACTACTTTAGACCCTGGTAGTACACTACTTTAGACCATGGACCCTGGTAGTGCACTACTTTAGACCCTGGTAGTGCACTACTTTAGACCAGGGACCCTGGTAGTACACTACTTTAGACCATGGACCCTGGTAGTGCACTACTTTAGACCAGGGACCCTGGTAGTACACTACTTTAGACCCTGGTAGTACACTACTTTAGACCAGGGACCCTGGTAGTGCACTACTTTAGACCATGGACCCTGGTAGTGCACTACTTTAGACCAGGGACCCTGGTAGTACACTACTTTAGACCAGGGACCCTGGTAGTGCACTACTTTAGACCAGGGACCCTGGTAGTGCACTACTTTAGACCAGGGACCCTGGTAGTACACTACTTTAGACCAGGGACCCTGGTAGTACACTACTTTAGACCAGGGACCCTGGTAGTGCACTACTTTAGACCAGGGACCCTGGTAGTGCACTACTTTAGACCCTGGTAGTGCACTACTTTAGACCAGGGACCCTGGTAGTGCACTACTTTAGACCAAGGACCCTGGTAGTACACTACTTTAGACCAGGGACCCTGGTAGTACACTACTTTAGACCAGGGACCCTGGTAGTGCACTACTTTAGACCAGGGACCCTGGTAGTGCACTACTTTAGACCATGGACCCTGGTAGTACACTACTTTAGACCCTGGTAGTGCACTACTTTAGACCCTGGTAGTGCACTGCTTTAGACCAGGGTAGTGCACTACTTTAGACCCTGGTAGTGCACTACTTTAGACCCTGGTAGTGCACTACTTTAGACCAGGGACCCTGGTAGTGCACTACTTTAGACCCTGGTAGTGCACTACTTTAGACCCTGGTAGTGCACTACTTTAGACCAGGGACCCTGGTAGTGCACTACTTTAGACCAGGGACCCTGGTAGTACACTACTTTAGACCAGAGACACTGGTAGTGCACTACTTTAGACTGGGGACCCTGGTAGTACACTACTTTAAACCCTGGTAGTGCACTACTTTAGGCCATGGACCCTGGTAGTACACTACTTTAGACCAGGGACCCTGGTAGTACACTACTTTAGACCCTGGTAGTGCACTACTTTAGACCAGGGACCCTGGTAGTGCACTACTTTAGACCAGGGACCCTGGTAGTACACTACTTTAAACCAGGGACCCTGGTAGTGCACTACTTTAGACCAGGGACCCTGGTAGTTTACTACTTTAGACCAGGGACCCTGGTAGTACACTACTTTAGACCAGGGACCCTGGTAGTGCACTACTTTAGTCCAGGGACCCTGGTAGTACACTACTTTAAACCAGGGACCCTGGTAGTGCACTACTTTAGACCAGGGACCCTGGTAGTTTACTACTTTAGACCAGGGACCCTGGTAGTACACTACTTTAGACCCTGGTAGTGCACTACTTTAGACCCTGGTAGTGCACTACTTTAGACCAGGGACCCTGGTAGTACACTACTTTAGACCATGGACCCTGGTAGTGCACTACTTTAGACCAGGGACCCTGGTAGTACACTACTTTAGACCCTGGTAGTACACTACTTTAGACCATGGACCCTGGTAGTACACTACTTTAAACCCTGGTAGTACACTACTTTAGACCATGGACCCTGGTAGTGCACTACTTTAGACCAGGGACCCTGGTAGTGCACTACTTTAGACCAGGGACCCTGGTAGTGCACTACTTTAGACCAGGGACCCTGGTAGTACACTACTTTAGACCATGGACCCTGGTAGTGCACTACTTTAGACCAGAGACCCTGGTAGTGCACTACTTTAGACCAGAGAACCTGGTTGTACACTACTTTAGACCCTGGTTGTACACTACTTTAGACCCTGGTAGTGCACTACTTTAGACCCTGGTAGTGCACTACTTTAGACCAGGGACCCTGGTAGTGCAGTACTTTAGACCATGGACCCTGGTAGTACACTACTTTAGACCAGGGACCCTGGTAGTGCACTACTTTAGACCAGGGACCCTGGTAGTGCACTACTTTAGACCAGGGACCCTGGTAGTACACTACTTTAGACCAGGGACCCTGGTAGTACACTACTTTAGACCAGGGACCCTGGTAGTGCAGTACTTTAGACCAGGGACCCTGGTAGTACACTACTTTAGACCATGGACCCTGGTAGTACACTACTTTAGACCAGGGACCCTGGTAGTACACTACTTTAGACGCTGGTAGTGCACTACATTAGACCAGGGACCCTGGTAGTACACTACTTTAGACCAGGGACCCTGGTAGTACACTACTTTAGACCATGGACCCTGGTAGTGCACTACTTTAGACCAGAGACCTTGGTAGTGCACTACTTTAGACCATGAGACCCTGGTTGTACACTACTTTAGACCCTGGTAGTGCACTACTTTAGACCCTGGTAGTGCAGTACTTTAGACCAGGGACCCTGGTAGTGCAGTACTTTAGACCAGGGACCCTGGTAGTGCACTACTTTAGACCAGGGACCCTGGTAGTGCACTACTTTAGACCAGGGACCCTGGTAGTACACTACTTTAGACCAGGGACCCTGGTAGTGCACTACTTTAGACCATGGACCCTGGTAGTACACTACTTTAGACCAGGGACCCTGGTAGTACACTACTTTAGACCCTAGTAGTGCACTACTTTAGACCATGGACCCTGGTAGTACACTACTTTAGACCCTGGTAGTGCACTACTTTAGACCATGGACCCTGGTAGTGCACTACTTTAGACCCTGGTAGTACACTACTTTAGACCAGGGACCCTGGTAGTACACTACTTTAGACCATGGACCCTGGTAGTACACTACTTTTGACCCTGGTAGTACACTACTTTAGACCATGGACCCTGGTAGTACACTACTTTAGACCAGGGACCCTGGTAGTGCACTAATTTAGACCATGGACCCTGGTAGTGCACTACTTTAGACCAGAGACCCTGGTAGTACACTACTTTAGACCAGGGACCCTGGTAGTACACTACTTTAGACCAGGGACCCTGGTAGTACACTACTTTAGACCAGGGACCCTGGTAGTGCACTACTTTAGACCCTGGTAGTGTACTACTTTAGACCATGGACCCTGGTAGTACACTACTTTAGACCAGGGACCCTGGTAGTGCACTACTTTAGACCATGGACCCTGGTAGTACACTACTTTAGACCCTAGTAGTGCACTACTTTAGACCAGAGACCCTGGTAGTGCACTACTTTAGACCAGGGACCCTGGTAGTACACTACTTTAGACCATGGACCCTGGTAGTACACTACTTTAGACCAGAGACCCTGGTAGTGCACTACTTTAGACCATGGATCCTGGTAGTACACTACTTTAGACCAGGGACCCTGGTAGTGCACTACTTTAGACCAGGGACCCTGGTAGTACACTACTTTAGACCAGAAACCCTGGTAGTACACTACTTTAGACCATGGACCCTGGTAGTACACTACTTTAGACCCTGGTAGTGCACTACTTTAGACCCTGGTAGTGTACTACTTTAGACCAGGGACCCTGGTAGTACACTACTTTAGACCATGGACCCTGGTAGTGTACTACTTTAGACCATGGACCCTGGTAGTGTACTACTTTAGACTAGGGACCCTGGTAGTGCACTACTTTAGACCATGGACCCTGGTAGTGTACTACTTTAGACCATGGACCCTGGTAGTGTACTACTTTAGACCATGGACCCTGGTAGTGCACTACTTTAGACCCTGGTAGTGCACTACTTTAGACCATGGACCCTGGTAGTGCACTACTTTAGACCAGGGACCCTGGTAGTACACTACTTTAGACCAGGGACCCTGGTAGTACACTACTTTAGACCAGGGACCCTGGTAGTGCACTACTTTAGACCATGGACCCTGGTAGTACACTACTTTAGACCCTGGACCCTGGTAGTACACTACTTTAGACCAGGGACCCTGGTAGTGCACTACTTTAGACCATGGACCCTGGTAGTGCACTACTTTAGACCATGGACCCTGGTAGTGCACTACTTTAGACCAGGGACCCTGGTAGTACACTAATTTAGACCATGGACCCTGGTAGTACACTACTTTAGACCAGGGACCCTGGTAGTGCACTACTTTAGACCATGGACCCTGGTAGTACACTACTTTAGACCAGGGACCCTGGTAGTGCACTACTTTAGACCATGGACCCTAGTAGTGCACTACTTTAGACCAGGGACCCTGGTAGTACACTACTTTAGACCAGGGACCCTGGTAGTGCACTACTTTAGACCATGGACCCTGGTAGTACACTACTTTAGACCCTGGTAGTGCACTACTTTAGACCCTGGTAGTACACTACTTTAGACCCTGGTAGTGCACTACTTTAGACCAGGGACCCTGGTAGTACACTACTTTAGACCAGGGACCCTGGTAGTGCACTTCTTTAGACCATGGACCCTGGTAGTACACTACTTTAGACCAGGGACCCTGGTAGTGCACTACTTTAGACCATGGACCCTGGTAGTGCACTACTTTAGACCATGGACCCTGGTAGTACACTACTTTAGACCAGGGACCCTGGTAGTGCACTACTTTAGACCATGGACCCTGGTAGTACACTACTTTAGACCATGGACCCTGGTAGTGCACTACTTTAGACCCTGGTAGTGCACTACTTTAGACCATGGACCCTGGTAGTGCACTATTTTAGACCAGGGACCCTGGTAGTGCACTATTTTAGACCAAGGACCCTGGTAGTACACTACTTTAGACCAGGGACCCTGGTAGTGCACTACTTTAGACCATGGACCCTGGTAGTGCACTACTTTAGACCAGGGACCCTGGTAGTGCACTACTTTAGACCATGGACCCTGGTAGTACACTACTTTAGACCAGGGACCCTGGTAGTACACTACTTTAGACCATGGACCCTGGTAGTACACTACTTTAGACCATGGTAGTGCACTACTTTAGACCAGGGACCCTGGTAGTGCACTACTTTAGACCATGGACCCTGGTAGTGCACTACTTTAGACCAGGGACCCTGGTAGTACACTACTTTAGACCAGGGACCCTGGTAGTACACTACTTTAGAGCAGGGACCCTGTTAGTACACTACTTTAGACCCTGGTTGTACACTACTTTAGACCCTGGTAGTGCACTACTTTAGACCCTGGTAGTGCACTACTTTAGACCAGGGACCCTGGTAGTGCAGTACTTTAGACCATGGACCCTGGTAGTACACTACTTTAGACCAGGGACCCTGGTAGTGCACTACTTTAGACCAGGGACCCTGGTAGTGCACTACTTTAGACCAGGGACCCTGGTAGTACACTACTTTAGACCAGGGACCCTGGTAGTACACTACTTTAGACCAGGGACCCTGGTAGTGCAGTACTTTAGACCAGGGACCCTGGTAGTACACTACTTTAGACCATGGACCCTGGTAGTACACTACTTTAGACCAGGGACCCTGGTAGTACACTACTTTAGACCCTGGTAGTGCACTACATTAGACCAGGGACCCTGGTAGTACACTACTTTAGACCAGGGACCCTGGTAGTACACTACTTTAGACCATGGACCCTGGTAGTGCACTACTTTAGACCAGAGACCCTGGTAGTGCACTACTTTAGACCAGAGACCCTGGTTGTACACTACTTTAGACCCTGGTAGTGCACTACTTTAGACCCTGGTAGTGCACTACTTTAGACCAGGGACCCTGGTAGTGCAGTACTTTAGACCAGGGACCCTGGTAGTACACTACTTTAGACCAGGGACCCTGGTAGTGCACTACTTTAGACCAGGGACCCTGGTAGTGCACTACTTTAGACCAGGGACACTGGTAGTGCACTACTTTAGACCAAGGACCCTGGTAGTACACTACTTTAGACCAGGGACCCTGGTAGTGCACTACTTTAGACCAGGGACCCTGGTAGTACACTACTTTAGACCATGGACCCTGGTAGTACACTACTTTAGACCAGGGACCCTGGTAGTACACTACTTTAGACCCTAGTAGTGCACTACTTTAGACCATGGACCCTGGTAGTACACTACTTTAGACCCTGGTAGTGCACTACTTTAGACCATGGACCCTGGTAGTGCACTACTTTAGACCCTGGTAGTACACTACTTTAGACCAGGGACCCTGGTAGTACACTACTTTAGACCATGGACCCTGGTAGTACACTACTTTTGACCCTGGTAGTACACTACTTTAGACCATGGACCCTGGTAGTACACTACTTTAGACCATGGACCCTGGTAGTACACTACTTTAGACCAGGGACCCTGGTAGTGCACTAATTTAGACCATGGACCCTGGTAGTGCACTACTTTAGACCAGAGACCCTGGTAGTACACTACTTTAGACCAGGGACCCTGGTAGTACACTACTTTAGACCAGGGACCCTGGTAGTACACTACTTTAGACCAGGGACCCTGGTAGTGCACTACTTTAGACCCTGGTAGTGTACTACTTTAGACCATGGACCCTGGTAGTACACTACTTTAGACCAGGGACCCTGGTAGTGCACTACTTTAGACCATGGACCCTGGTAGTACACTACTTTAGACCATGGACCCTGGTAGTACACTACTTTAGACCCTGGTAGTGCACTACTTTAGACCCTGCTAGTGTACTACTTTAGACCAGGGACCCTGGTAGTACACTACTTTAGACCAGGGACCCTGGTAGTACACTACTTTAGACCCTAGTAGTGCACTACTTTAGACCATGGACCCTGGTAGTACACTACTTTAGACCCTGGTAGTGCACTACTTTAGACCATGGACCCTGGTAGTGCACTACTTTAGACCCTGGTAGTACACTACTTTAGACCAGGGACCCTGGTAGTACACTACTTTAGACCATGGACCCTGGTAGTACACTACTTTTGACCCTGGTAGTACACTACTTTAGACCATGGACCCTGGTAGTACACTACTTTAGACCATGGACCCTGGTAGTACACTACTTTAGACCAGGGACCCTGGTAGTGCACTAATTTAGACCATGGACCCTGGTAGTGCACTACTTTAGACAAGAGACCCTGGTAGTACACTACTTTAGACCAGGGACCCTGGTAGTACACTACTTTAGACCAGGGACCCTGGTAGTACACTACTTTAGACCAGGGACCCTGGTAGTGCACTACTTTAGACCCTGGTAGTGTACTACTTTAGACCATGGACCCTGGTAGTGCACTACTTTAGACCAGGGACCCTGGTAGTGCACTACTTTAGACCAGGGACCCTGGTAGTGCACTACTTTAGACCATGGACCCTGGTAGTACACTACTTTAGACCATGGACCCTGGTAGTACACTACTTTAGACCCTGGTAGTACACTACTTTAGACCCTGGTAGTGTACTACTTTAGACCAGGGACCCTGGTAGTGCACTACTTTAGACCCTGGTAGTGCACTACTTTAGACCATGGACCCTGGTAGTACACTACTTTAGACCATGGACCCTGGTAGTACACTACTTTAGACCCTGGTAGTGCACTACTTTAGACCCTGGTAGTGTACTACTTGAGACCAGGGACCCTGGTAGTACACTACTTTAGACCAGGGACCCTGGTAGTACACTACTTTAGAGCAGGGACCCTGTTAGTACACTACTTTAGACCCTGGTTGTACACTACTTTAGACCCTGGTAGTGCACTACTTTAGACCCTGGTAGTGCACTACTTTAGACCAGGGACCCTGGTAGTGCAGTACTTTAGACCATGGACCCTGGTAGTACACTACTTTAGACCAGGGACCCTGGTAGTGCACTACTTTAGACCAGGGACCCTGGTAGTGCACTACTTTAGACCAGGGACCCTGGTAGTACACTACTTTAGACCAGGGACCCTGGTAGTACACTACTTTAGACCAGGGACCCTGGTAGTGCAGTACTTTAGACCAGGGACCCTGGTAGTACACTACTTTAGACCATGGACCCTGGTAGTACACTACTTTAGACCCTGGTAGTGCACTACATTAGACCAGGGACCCTGGTAGTACACTACTTTAGACCAGGGACCCTGGTAGTACACTACTTTAGACCATGGACCCTGGTAGTGCACTACTTTAGACCAGAGACCCTGGTAGTGCACTACTTTAGACCAGAGACCCTGGTTGTACACTACTTTAGACCCTGGTAGTGCACTACTTTAGACCCTGGTAGTGCACTACTTTAGACCAGGGACCCTGGTAGTGCAGTACTTTAGACCAGGGACCCTGGTAGTACACTACTTTAGACCAGGGACCCTGGTAGTGCACTACTTTAGACCAGGGACCCTGATAGTGCACTACTTTAGACCAGGGACCCTGGTAGTGCACTACTTTAGACCAGGGACCCTGGTAGTACACTACTTTAGACCAGGGACCCTGGTAGT
Organism: Salvelinus alpinus; assembly: GCF_045679555.1. Taxonomy (NCBI): domain Eukaryota; kingdom Metazoa; phylum Chordata; class Actinopteri; order Salmoniformes; family Salmonidae; genus Salvelinus; species Salvelinus alpinus. The sequence goes on along the minus strand of NC_092111.1, from coordinate 46,317,811 downwards.
GCACTACTTTAGACCAGGGACCCTGGTAGTACACTACTTTAGACCATGGACCCTGGTAGTACACTACTTTAGACCAGGGACCCTGGTAGTACACTACTTTAGACCCTAGTAGTGCACTACTTTAGACCATGGACCCTGGTAGTACACTACTTTAGACCCTGGTAGTGCACTACTTTAGACCATGGACCCTGGTAGTGCACTACTTTAGACCCTGGTAGTACACTACTTTAGACCAGGGACCCTGGTAGTACACTACTTTAGACCATGGACCCTGGTAGTACACTACTTTTGACCCTGGTAGTACACTACTTTAGACCATGGACCCTGGTAGTACACTACTTTAGACCATGGACCCTGGTAGTACACTACTTTAGACCATGGACCCTGGTAGTACACTACTTTAGACCAGGGACCCTGGTAGTGCACTAATTTAGACCATGGACCCTGGTAGTGCACTACTTGAGACCAGAGACCCTGGGAGTACACTACTTGAGACCAGGGACCCTGGTAGTACACTACTTTAGACCAGGGACCCTGGTAGTACACTACTTTAGACCAGGGACCCTGGTAGTACACTACTTTAGACCCTAGTAGTGCACTACTTTAGACCATGGACCCTGGTAGTACACTACTTTAGACCCTGGTAGTGCACTACTTTAGACCATGGACCCTGGTAGTGCACTACTTTAGACCCTGGTAGTACACTACTTTAGACCAGGGACCCTGGTAGTACACTACTTTAGACCATGGACCCTGGTAGTACACTACTTTTGACCCTGGTAGTACACTACTTTAGACCATGGACCCTGGTAGTACACTACTTTAGACCATGGACCCTGGTAGTACACTACTTTAGACCAGGGACCCTGGTAGTGCACTAATTTAGACCATGGACCCTGGTAGTGCACTACTTTAGACCAGAGACCCTGGTAGTACACTACTTTAGACCAGGGACCCTGGTAGTACACTACTTTAGACCAGGGACCCTGGTAGTACACTACTTTAGACCAGGGACCCTGGTAGTGCACTACTTTAGACCCTGGTAGTGTACTACTTTAGACCATGGACCCTGGTAGTACACTACTTTAGACCAGGGACCCTGGTAGTGCACTACTTTAGACCATGGACCCTGGTAGTACACTACTTTAGACCATGGACCCTGGTAGTACACTACTTTAGACCCTGGTAGTGCACTACTTTAGACCCTGGTAGTGCACTACTTTAGACCATGGACCCTGGTAGTGCACTACTTTAGACCAGGGACCCTGGTAGTGCACTACTTTAGACCATGGACCCTGGTAGTACACTACTTTAGACCAGGGACCCTGGTAGTACACTACTTTAGACCATGGACCCTGGTAGTACACTACTTTAGACCATGGTAGTGCACTACTTTAGACCAGGGACCCTGGTAGTGCACTACTTTAGACCATGGACCCTGGTAGTGCACTACTTTAGACCAGGGACCCTGGTAGTACACTACTTTAGACCAGGGACCCTGGTAGTACACTACTTTAGAGCAGGGACCCTGTTAGTACACTACTTTAGACCCTGGTTGTACACTACTTTAGACCCTGGTAGTGCACTACTTTAGACCCTGGTAGTGCACTACTTTAGACCAGGGACCCTGGTAGTGCAGTACTTTAGACCATGGACCCTGGTAGTACACTACTTTAGACCAGGGACCCTGGTAGTGCACTACTTTAGACCAGGGACCCTGGTAGTGCACTACTTTAGACCAGGGACCCTGGTAGTACACTACTTTAGACCAGGGACCCTGGTAGTACACTACTTTAGACCAGGGACCCTGGTAGTGCAGTACTTTAGACCAGGGACCCTGGTAGTACACTACTTTAGACCATGGACCCTGGTAGTACACTACTTTAGACCAGGGACCCTGGTAGTACACTACTTTAGACCCTGGTAGTGCACTACATTAGACCAGGGACCCTGGTAGTACACTACTTTAGACCAGGGACCCTGGTAGTACACTACTTTAGACCATGGACCCTGGTAGTGCACTACTTTAGACCAGAGACCCTGGTAGTGCACTACTTTAGACCAGAGACCCTGGTTGTACACTACTTTAGACCCTGGTAGTGCACTACTTTAGACCCTGGTAGTGCACTACTTTAGACCAGGGACCCTGGTAGTGCAGTACTTTAGACCAGGGACCCTGGTAGTACACTACTTTAGACCAGGGACCCTGGTAGTGCACTACTTTAGACCAGGGACACTGGTAGTGCACTACTTTAGACCAGGGACCCTGGTAGTACACTACTTTAGACCCTAGTAGTGCACTACTTTAGACCAGAGACCCTGGTAGTGCACTACTTTAGACCAGAGACCCTGGTTGTACACTACTTTAGACCCTGGTAGTGCACTACTTTAGACCCTGGTAGTGCACTACTTTAGACCAGGGACCCTGGTAGTGCACTACTTTAGACCAGGGACCCTGGTAGTACACTACTTTAGACCATGGACCCTGGTAGTACACTACTTTAGACCAGGGACCCTGGTAGTACACTACTTTAGACCCTAGTAGTGCACTACTTTAGACCATGGACCCTGGTAGTACACTACTTTAGACCCTGGTAGTGCACTACTTTAGACCATGGACCCTGGTAGTGCACTACTTTAGACCCTGGTAGTACACTACTTTAGACCAGGGACCCTGGTAGTACACTACTTTAGACCATGGACCCTGGTAGTACACTACTTTAGACCCTGGTAGTGCACTACTTTAGACCCTGGTAGTGTACTACTTTAGACCAGGGACCCTGGTAGTACACTACTTTAGACCAGGGACCCTGGTAGTACACTACTTTAGACCCTGGTAGTGCACTACTTTAGACCATGGACCCTGGTAGTGCACTACTTTAGACCCTGGTAGTACACTACTTTAGACCAGGGACCCTGGTAGTACACTACTTGAGACCATGGACCCTGGTAGTACACTACTTTTGACCCTGGTAGTACACTACTTTAGACCATGGACCCTGGTAGTACACTACTTTAGACCATGGACCCTGGTAGTACACTACTTTAGACCAGGGACCCTGGTAGTGCACTAATTTAGACCATGGACCCTGGTAGTGCACTACTTTAGACCAGAGACCCTGGTAGTACACTACTTTAGACCAGGGACCCTGGTAGTACACTACTTTAGACCAGGGACCCTGGTAGTACACTACTTTAGACCAGGGACCCTGGTAGTGCACTACTTTAGACCCTGGTAGTGTACTACTTTAGACCATGGACCCTGGTAGTACACTACTTTAGACCAGGGACCCTGGTAGTGCACTACTTTAGACCATGGACCCTGGTAGTACACTACTTTAGACCATGGACCCTGGTAGTACACTACTTTAGACCCTGGTAGTGCACTACTTTAGACCCTGGTAGTGTACTACTTTAGACCAGGGACCCTGGTAGTACACTACTTTAGACCAGGGACCCTGGTAGTACACTACTTTAGAGCAGGGACCCTGTTAGTACACTACTTTAGACCCTGGTTGTACACTACTTTAGACCCTGGTAGTGCACTACTTTAGACCCTGGTAGTGCACTACTTTAGACCAGGGACCCTGGTAGTGCAGTACTTTAGACCATGGACCCTGGTAGTACACTACTTTAGACCAGGGACCCTGTTAGTGCACTACTTTAGACCAGGGACCCTGGTAGTGCACTACTTTAGACCAGGGACCCTGGTAGTACACTACTTTAGACCAGGGACCCTGGTAGTACACTACTTTAGACCAGGGACCCTGGTAGTGCAGTACTTTAGACCAGGGACCCTGGGAGGACACTACTTTAGACCATGGACCCTGGTAGTACACTACTTTAGACCAGGGACCCTGGTAGTACACTACTTTAGACCCTGGTAGTGCACTACATTAGACCAGGGACCCTGGTAGTACACTACTTTAGACCAGGGACCCTGGTAGTACACTACTTTAGACCATGGACCCTGGTAGTGCACTACTTTAGACCAGAGACCCTGGTAGTGCACTACTTTAGACCAGAGACCCTGGTTGTACACTACTTTAGACCCTGGTAGTGCACTACTTTAGACCAGGGACCCTGGTAGTGCAGTACTTTAGACCAGGGACCCTGGTAGTACACTACTTTAGACCAGGGACCCTGGTAGTGCACTACTTTAGACCAGGGACCCTGGTAGTGCACTACTTTAGACCAGGGACCCTGGTAGTGCACTACTTTAGACCAGGGACCCTGGTAGTACACTACTTTAGACCAGGGACCCTGGTAGTGCACTACTTTAGACCAGGGACCCTGGTAGTACACTACTTTAGACCATGGACCCTGGTAGTACACTACTTTAGACCAGGGACCCTGGTAGTACACTACTTTAGACCCTAGTAGTGCACTACTTTAGACCATGGACCCTGGTAGTACACTACTTTAGACCCTGGTAGTGCACTACTTTAGACCATGGACCCTGGTAGTGCACTACTTTAGACCCTGGTAGTACACTACTTTAGACCAGGGACCCTGGTAGTACACTACTTTAGACCATGGACCCTGGTAGTACACTACTTTTGACCCTGGTAGTACACTACTTTAGACCATGGACCCTGGTAGTACACTACTTTAGACCATGGACCCTGGTAGTACACTACTTTAGACCAGGGACCCTGGTAGTGCACTAATTTAGACCATGGACCCTGGTAGTGCACTACTTTAGACCAGAGACCCTGGTAGTACACTACTTTAGACCAGGGACCCTGGTAGTACACTACTTTAGACCAGGGACCCTGGTAGTACACTACTTTAGACCAGGGACCCTGGTAGTACACTACTTTAGACCCTAGTAGTGCACTACTTTAGACCATGGACCCTGGTAGTACACTACTTTAGACCCTGGTAGTGCACTACTTTAGACCATGGACCCTGGTAGTGCACTACTTTAGACCCTGGTAGTACACTACTTTAGACCAGGGACCCTGGTAGTACACTACTTTAGACCATGGACCCTGGTAGTACACTACTTTTGACCCTGGTAGTACACTACTTTAGACCATGGACCCTGGTAGTACACTACTTTAGACCATGGACCCTGGTAGTACACTACTTTAGACCAGGGACCCTGGTAGTGCACTAATTTAGACCATGGACCCTGGTAGTGCACTACTTTAGACCAGAGACCCTGGTAGTACACTACTTTAGACCAGGGACCCTGGTAGTACACTACTTTAGACCAGGGACCCTGGTAGTACACTACTTTAGACCAGGGACCCTGGTAGTGCACTACTTTAGACCCTGGTAGTGTACTACTTTAGACCATGGACCCTGGTAGTACACTACTTTAGACCAGGGACCCTGGTAGTGCACTACTTTAGACCATGGACCCTGGTAGTACACTACTTTAGACCATGGACCCTGGTAGTACACTACTTTAGACCCTGGTAGTGCACTACTTTAGACCCTGGTAGTGTACTACTTTAGACCAGGGACCCTGGTAGTACACTACTTTAGACCATGGACCCTGGTAGTGTACTACTTTAGACCATGGACCCTGGTAGTGTACTACTTTAGACTAGGGACCCTGGTAGTGCACTACTTTAGACCATGGACCCTGGTAGTACACTACTTTAGACCAGGGACCCTGGTAGTACACTACTTTAGAGCAGGGACCCTGTTAGTACACTACTTTAGACCCTGGTTGTACACTACTTTAGACCCTGGTAGTGCACTACTTTAGACCCTGGTAGTGCACTACTTTAGACCAGGGACCCTGGTAGTGCAGTACTTTAGACCATGGACCCTGGTAGTACACTACTTTAGACCAGGGACCCTGGTAGTGCACTACTTTAGACCAGGGACCCTGGTAGTGCACTACTTTAGACCAGGGACCCTGGTAGTACACTACTTTAGACCAGGGACCCTGGTAGTACACTACTTTAGACCAGGGACCCTGGTAGTGCAGTACTTTAGACCAGGGACCCTGGTAGTACACTACTTTAGACCATGGACCCTGGTAGTACACTACTTTAGACCAGGGACCCTGGTAGTACACTACTTTAGACCCTGGTAGTGCACTACATTAGACCAGGGACCCTGGTAGTACACTACTTTAGACCATGGACCCTGGTAGTGCACTACTTTAGACCAGAGACCCTGGTAGTGCACTACTTTAGACCAGAGACCCTGGTTGTACACTACTTTAGACCCTGGTAGTGCACTACTTTAGACCCTGGTAGTGCACTACTTTAGACCAGGGACCCTGGTAGTGCAGTACTTTAGACCAGGGACCCTGGTAGTACACTACTTTAGACCAGGGACCCTGGTAGTGCACTACTTTAGACCAGGGACCCTGGTAGTGCACTACTTTAGACCAGGGACCCTGGTAGTGCACTACTTTAGACCAGGGACCCTGGTAGTACACTACTTTAGACCAGGGACCCTGGTAGTGCACTACTTTAGACCAGGGACCCTGGTAGTACACTACTTTAGACCATGGACCCTGGTAGTACACTACTTTAGACCAGGGACCCTGGTAGTACACTACTTTAGACCCTAGTAGTGCACTACTTTAGACCATGGACCCTGGTAGTACACTACTTTAGACCCTGGTAGTGCACTACTTTAGACCATGGACCCTGGTAGTGCACTACTTTAGACCCTGGTAGTACACTACTTTAGACCAGGGACCCTGGTAGTACACTACTTTAGACCATGGACCCTGGTAGTACACTACTTTTGACCCTGGTAGTACACTACTTTAGACCATGGACCCTGGTAGTACACTACTTTAGACCATGGACCCTGGTAGTACACTACTTTAGACCAGGGACCCTGGTAGTGCACTAATTTAGACCATGGACCCTGGTAGTGCACTACTTTAGACCAGAGACCCTGGTAGTACACTACTTTAGACCAGGGACCCTGGTAGTGCACTACTTTAGACCAGGGACCCTGGTAGTGCACTACTTTAGACCAGGGACCCTGGTAGTACACTACTTTAGACCAGGGACCCTGGTAGTACACTACTTTAGACCAGGGACCCTGGTAGTGCAGTACTTTAGACCAGGGACCCTGGTAGTACACTACTTTAGACCATGGACCCTGGTAGTACACTACTTTAGACCAGGGACCCTGGTAGTACACTACTTTAGACCCTGGTAGTGCACTACATTAGACCAGGGACCCTGGTAGTACACTACTTTAGACCATGGACCCTGGTAGTGCACTACTTTAGACCAGAGACCCTGGTAGTGCACTACTTTAGACCAGAGACCCTGGTTGTACACTACTTTAGACCCTGGTAGTGCACTACTTTAGACCCTGGTAGTGCACTACTTTAGACCAGGGACCCTGGTAGTGCAGTACTTTAGACCAGGGACCCTGGTAGTACACTACTTTAGACCAGGGACCCTGGTAGTGCACTACTTTAGACCAGGGACCCTGGTAGTGCACTACTTTAGACCAGGGACCCTGGTAGTGCACTACTTTAGACCAGGGACCCTGGTAGTACACTACTTTAGACCAGGGACCCTGGTAGTGCACTACTTTAGACCAGGGACCCTGGTAGTACACTACTTTAGACCATGGACCCTGGTAGTACACTACTTTAGACCAGGGACCCTGGTAGTACACTACTTTAGACCCTAGTAGTGCACTACTTTAGACCATGGACCCTGGTAGTACACTACTTTAGACCCTGGTAGTGCACTACTTTAGACCATGGACCCTGGTAGTGCACTACTTTAGACCCTGGTAGTACACTACTTTAGACCAGGGACCCTGGTAGTACACTACTTTAGACCATGGACCCTGGTAGTACACTACTTTTGACCCTGGTAGTACACTACTTTAGACCATGGACCCTGGTAGTACACTACTTTAGACCATGGACCCTGGTAGTACACTACTTTAGACCAGGGACCCTGGTAGTGCACTAATTTAGACCATGGACCCTGGTAGTGCACTACTTTAGACCAGAGACCCTGGTAGTACACTACTTTAGACCAGGGACCCTGGTAGTACACTACTTTAGACCAGGGACCCTGGTAGTACACTACTTTAGACCAGGGACCCTGGTAGTGCACTACTTTAGACCCTGGTAGTGTACTACTTTAGACCATGGACCCTGGTAGTACACTACTTTAGACCAGGGACCCTGGTAGTGCACTACTTTAGACCATGGACCCTGGTAGTACACTACTTTAGACCATGGACCCTGGTAGTACACTACTTTAGACCCTGGTAGTGCACTACTTTAGACCCTGGTAGTGTACTACTTTAGACCAGGGACCCTGGTAGTACACTACTTTAGACCATGGACCCTGGTAGTGTACTACTTTAGACCATGGACCCTGGTAGTGTACTACTTTAGACTAGGGACCCTGGTAGTGCACTACTTTAGACCATGGACCCTGGTAGTGTACTACTTTAGACCATGGACCCTGGTAGTGTACTACTTTAGACCATGGACCCTGGTAGTGCACTACTTTAGACCCTGGTAGTGCACTACTTTAGACCATGGACCCTGGTAGTGCACTACTTTAGACCAGGGACCCTGGTAGTACACTACTTTAGACCAGGGACCCTGGTAGTACACTACTTTAGACCAGGGACCCTGGTAGTACACTACTTTAGACCAGGGACCCTGGTAGTGCACTACTTTAGACCATGGACCCTGGTAGTACACTACTTTAGACCCTGGACCCTGGTAGTACACTACTTTAGACCCTGGTAGTGCACTACTTTAGACCAGGGACCCTGGTAGTACACTACTTTAGACCCTGGACCCTGGTAGTACACTACTTTAGACCAGGGACCCTGGTAGTGCACTACTTTAGACCATGGACCCTGGTAGTACACTACTTTAGACCAGGGACCCTGGTAGTGCACTACTTTAGACCATGGACCCTAGTAGTGCACTACTTTAGACCAGGGACCCTGGTAGTACACTACTTTAGACCAGGGACCCTGGTAGTGCACTACTTTAGACCATGGACCCTGGTAGTACACTACTTTAGACCCTGGTAGTACACTACTTTAGACCCTGGTAGTGCACTACTTTAGACCCTGGTAGTGCACTACTTTAGACCAGGGACCCTGGTAGTACACTACTTTAGACCAGGGACCCTGGTAGTGCACTACTTTAGACCATGGACCCTGGTAGTACACTACTTTAGACCAGGGACCCTGGTAGTGCACTACTTTAGACCATGGACCCTGGTAGTGCACTACTTTAGACCATGGACCCTGGTAGTACACTACTTTAGACCAGGGACCCTGGTAGTGCACTACTTTAGACCATGGACCCTGGTAGTACACTACTTTAGACCATGGACCCTGGTAGTACACTACTTTAGACCCTGGTAGTGCACTACTTTAGACCATGGACCCTGGTAGTGCACTATTTTAGACCAGGGACCCTGGTAGTGCACTATTTTAGACCAAGGACCCTGGTAGTACACTACTTTAGACCAGGGACCCTGGTAGTGCACTACTTTAGACCATGGACCCTGGTAGTGCACTACTTTAGACCAGGGACCCTGGTAGTGCACTACTTTAGACCATGGACCCTGGTAGTACACTACTTTAGACCAGGGACCCTGGTAGTACACTACTTTAGACCATGGACCCTGGTAGTACACTACTTTAGACCATGGTAGTGCACTACTTTAGACCAGGGACCCTGGTAGTGCACTACTTTAGACCATGGACCCTGGTAGTGCACTACTTTAGACCAGGGACCCTGGTAGTACACTACTTTAGACCAGGGACCCTGGTAGTACACTACTTTAGAGCAGGGACCCTGTTAGTACACTACTTTAGACCAGGGACCCTGGTAGTGCACTACTTTAGACCATGGTAGTGCACTACTTTAGACCAGGGACCCTGGTAGTACACTACTTTAGACCAGGGACCCTGGTAGTACACTACTTTAGACCAGGGACCCTGGTAGTGCAGTACTTTAGACCAGGGACCCTGGTAGTACACTACTTTAGACCATGGACCCTGGTAGTACACTACTTTAGAGCAGGGACCCTGTTAGTACACTACTTTAGACCCTGGTTGTACACTACTTTAGACCCTGGTAGTGCACTACTTTAGACCCTGGTAGTGCACTACTTTAGACCAGGGACCCTGGTAGTGCAGTACTTTAGACCATGGACCCTGGTAGTACACTACTTTAGACCAGGGACCCTGGTAGTGCACTACTTTAGACCAGGGACCCTGGTAGTGCACTACTTTAGACCAGGGACCCTGGTAGTACACTACTTTAGACCAGGGACCCTGGTAGTACACTACTTTAGACCAGGGACCCTGGTAGTGCAGTACTTTAGACCAGGGACCCTGGTAGTACACTACTTTAGACCATGGACCCTGGTAGTACACTACTTTAGACCAGGGACCCTGGTAGTACACTACTTTAGACCCTGGTAGTGCACTACATTAGACCAGGGACCCTGGTAGTACACTACTTTAGACCAGGGACCCTGGTAGTACACTACTTTAGACCATGGACCCTGGTAGTGCACTACTTTAGACCAGAGACCCTGGTAGTGCACTACTTTAGACCAGAGACCCTGGTTGTACACTACTTTAGACCCTGGTAGTGCACTACTTTAGACCCTGGTAGTGCACTACTTTAGACCAGGGACCCTGGTAGTGCAGTACTTTAGACCAGGGACCCTGGTAGTGCACTACTTTAGACCAGGGACCCTGGTAGTGCACTACTTTAGACCAGGGACACTGGTAGTGCACTACTTTAGACCAGGGACCCTGGTAGTACACTACTTTAGACCAGGGACCCTGGTAGTGCACTACTTTAGACCAGGGACCCTGGTAGTACACTACTTTAGACCATGGACCCTGGTAGTACACTACTTTAGACCAGGGACCCTGGTAGTACACTACTTTAGACCCTAGTAGTGCACTACTTTAGACCATGGACCCTGGTAGTACACTACTTTAGACCCTGGTAGTGCACTACTTTAGACCATGGACCCTGGTAGTGCACTACTTTAGACCCTGGACCCTGGTAGTACACTACTTTTGACCCTGGTAGTACACTACTTTAGACCATGGACCCTGGTAGTACACTACTTTAGACCATGGACCCTGGTAGTACACTACTTTAGACCAGGGACCCTGGTAGTGCACTAATTTAGACCATGGACCCTGGTAGTACACTACTTTAGACCAGGGACCCTGGTAGTACACTACTTTAGACCAGGGACCCTGGTAGTACACTACTTTAGACCAGGGACCCTGGTAGTGCACTACTTTAGACCCTGGTAGTGTACTACTTTAGACCATGGACCCTGGTAGTACACTACTTTAGACCAGGGACCCTGGTAGTGCACTACTTTAGACCATGGACCCTGGTAGTACACTACTTTAGACCATGGACCCTGGTAGTACACTACTTTAGACCCTGGTAGTGCACTACTTTAGACCCTGGTAGTGTACTACTTTAGACCAGGGACCCTGGTAGTACACTACTTTAGACCAGGGACCCTGGTAGTACACTACTTTAGACCCTAGTAGTGCACTACTTTAGACCATGGACCCTGGTAGTACACTACTTTAGACCCTGGTAGTGCACTACTTTAGACCATGGACCCTGGTAGTGCACTACTTTAGACCCTGGTAGTACACTACTTTAGACCAGGGACCCTGGTAGTACACTACTTTAGACCATGGACCCTGGTAGTACACTACTTTTGACCCTGGTAGTACACTACTTTAGACCATGGACCCTGGTAGTACACTACTTTAGACCATGGACCCTGGTAGTACACTACTTTAGACCAGGGACCCTGGTAGTGCACTAATTTAGACCATGGACCCTGGTAGTGCACTACTTTAGACCAGAGACCCTGGTAGTACACTACTTTAGACCAGGGACCCTGGTAGTACACTACTTTAGACCAGGGACCCTGGTAGTACACTACTTTAGACCAGGGACCCTGGTAGTGCACTACTTTAGACCCTGGTAGTGTACTACTTTAGACCATGGACCCTGGTAGTACACTACTTTAGACCAGGGACCCTGGTAGTGCACTACTTTAGACCATGGACCCTGGTAGTACACTACTTTAGACCATGGACCCTGGTAGTACACTACTTTAGACCCTGGTAGTGCACTACTTTAGACCCTGGTAGTGTACTACTTTAGACCAGGGACCCTGGTAGTACACTACTTTAGACCAGGGACCCTGGTAGTACACTACTTTAGAGCAGGGACCCTGTTAGTACACTACTTTAGACCCTGGTTGTACACTACTTTAGACCCTGGTAGTGCACTACTTTAGACCCTGGTAGTGCACTACTTTAGACCAGGGACCCTGGTAGTGCAGTACTTTAGACCATGGACCCTGGTAGTACACTACTTTAGACCAGGGACCCTGGTAGTGCACTACTTTAGACCAGGGACCCTGGTAGTGCACTACTTTAGACCAGGGACCCTGGTAGTACACTACTTTAGACCAGGGACCCTGGTAGTACACTACTTTAGACCAGGGACCCTGGTAGTGCAGTACTTTAGACCAGGGACCCTGGTAGTACACTACTTTAGACCATGGACCCTGGTAGTACACTACTTTAGACCAGGGACCCTGGTAGTACACTACTTTAGACCCTGGTAGTGCACTACATTAGACCAGGGACCCTGGTAGTACACTACTTTAGACCAGGGACCCTGGTAGTACACTACTTTAGACCATGGACCCTGGTAGTGCACTACTTTAGACCAGAGACCCTGGTAGTGCACTACTTTAGACCAGAGACCCTGGTTGTACACTACTTTAGACCCTGGTAGTGCACTACTTTAGACCCTGGTAGTGCACTACTTTAGACCAGGGACCCTGGTAGTGCAGTACTTTAGACCAGGGACCCTGGTAGTACACTACTTTAGACCAGGGACCCTGGTAGTGCACTACTTTAGACCAGGGACCCTGGTAGTGCACTACTTTAGACCAGGGACCCTGGTAGTGCACTACTTTAGACCAGGGACCCTGGTAGTACACTACTTTAGACCAGGGACCCTGGTAGTGCACTACTTTAGACCAGGGACCCTGGTAGTACACTACTTTAGACCATGGACCCTGGTAGTACACTACTTTAGACCAGGGACCCTGGTAGTACACTACTTTAGACCCTAGTAGTGCACTACTTTAGACCAGGGACCCTGGTAGTACACTACTTTAGACCCTGGTAGTGCACTACTTTAGACCATGGACCCTGGTAGTGCACTACTTTAGACCCTGGTAGTACACTACTTTAGACCAGGGACCCTGGTAGTACACTACTTTAGACCATGGACCCTGGTAGTACACTACTTTTGACCCTGGTAGTACACTACTTTAGACCATGGACCCTGGTAGTACACTACTTTAGACCATGGACCCTGGTAGTACACTACTTTAGACCAGGGACCCTGGTAGTGCACTAATTTAGACCATGGACCCTGGTAGTGCACTACTTTAGACCAGAGACCCTGGTAGTACACTACTTTAGACCAGGGACCCTGGTAGTACACTACTTTAGACCAGGGACCCTGGTAGTACACTACTTTAGACCAGGGACCCTGGTAGTACACTACTTTAGACCCTAGTAGTGCACTACTTTAGACCATGGACCCTGGTAGTACACTACTTTAGACCCTGGTAGTGCACTACTTTAGACCATGGACCCTGGTAGTGCACTACTTTAGACCCTGGTAGTACACTACTTTAGACCAGGGACCCTGGTAGTACACTACTTTAGACCATGGACCCTGGTAGTACACTACTTTTGACCCTGGTAGTACACTACTTTAGACCATGGACCCTGGTAGTACACTACTTTAGACCATGGACCCTGGTAGTACACTACTTTAGACCAGGGACCCTGGTAGTGCACTAATTTAGACCATGGACCCTGGTAGTGCACTACTTTAGACCAGAGACCCTGGTAGTACACTACTTTAGACCAGGGACCCTGGTAGTACACTACTTTAGACCAGGGACCCTGGTAGTACACTACTTTAGACCAGGGACCCTGGTAGTGCACTACTTTAGACCCTGGTAGTGTACTACTTTAGACCATGGACCCTGGTAGTACACTACTTTAGACCAGGGACCCTGGTAGTGCACTACTTTAGACCATGGACCCTGGTAGTACACTACTTTAGACCATGGACCCTGGTAGTACACTACTTTAGACCCTGGTAGTGCACTACTTTAGACCCTGGTAGTGTACTACTTTAGACCAGGGACCCTGGTAGTGTACTACTTTAGACCATGGACCCTGGTAGTGTACTACTTTAGACCATGGACCCTGGTAGTGTACTACTTTAGACTAGGGACCCTGGTAGTGCACTACTTTAGACCATGGACCCTGGTAGTGTACTACTTTAGACCATGGACCCTGGTAGTGTACTACTTTAGACCATGGACCCTGGTAGTGCACTACTTTATACCCTGGTAGTGCACTACTTTAGACCATGGACCCTGGTAGTGCACTACTTTAGACCAGGGACCCTGGTAGTACACTACTTTAGACCAGGGACCCTGGTAGTACACTACTTTAGACCAGGGACCCTGGTAGTACACTACTTTAGACCAGGGACCCTGGTAGTGCACTACTTTAGACCATGGACCCTGGTAGTACACTACTTTAGACCCTGGACCCTGGTAGTACACTACTTTAGACCCTGGTAGTGCACTACTTTAGACCAGGGACCCTGGTAGTACACTACTTTAGACCCTGGACCCTGGTAGTACACTACTTTAGACCAGGGACCCTGGTAGTGCACTACTTTAGACCATGGACCCTGGTAGTACACTACTTTAGACCAGGGACCCTGGTAGTGCACTACTTTAGACCATGGACCCTAGTAGTGCACTACTTTAGACCAGGGACCCTGGTAGTACACTACTTTAGACCAGGGACCCTGGTAGTGCACTACTTTAGACCATGGACCCTGGTAGTACACTACTTTAGACCCTGGTAGTACACTACTTTAGACCCTGGTAGTGCACTACTTTAGACCCTGGTAGTGCACTACTTTAGACCAGGGACCCTGGTAGTACACTACTTTAGACCAGGGACCCTGGTAGTGCACTACTTTAGACCATGGACCCTGGTAGTACACTACTTTAGACCAGGGACCCTGGTAGTGCACTACTTTAGACCATGGACCCTGGTAGTGCACTACTTTAGACCATGGACCCTGGTAGTACACTACTTTAGACCAGGGACCCTGGTAGTGCACTACTTTAGACCATGGACCCTGGTAGTACACTACTTTAGACCATGGACCCTGGTAGTACACTACTTTAGACCCTGGTAGTGCACTACTTTAGACCATGGACCCTGGTAGTGCACTATTTTAGACCAGGGACCCTGGTAGTGCACTATTTTAGACCAAGGACCCTGGTAGTACACTACTTTAGACCAGGGACCCTGGTAGTGCACTACTTTAGACCATGGACCCTGGTAGTGCACTACTTTAGACCAGGGACCCTGGTAGTGCACTACTTTAGACCATGGACCCTGGTAGTACACTACTTTAGACCAGGGACCCTGGTAGTACACTACTTTAGACCATGGACCCTGGTAGTACACTACTTTAGACCATGGTAGTGCACTACTTTAGACCAGGGACCCTGGTAGTGCACTACTTTAGACCATGGACCCTGGTAGTGCACTACTTTAGACCAGGGACCCTGGTAGTACACTACTTTAGACCAGGGACCCTGGTAGTACACTACTTTAGAGCAGGGACCCTGTTAGTACACTACTTTAGACCAGGGACCCTGGTAGTGCACTACTTTAGACCAGGAACCCTGGTAGTGCACTACTTTAGACCAGGGACCCTGGTAGTACACTACTTTAGACCAGGGACCCTGGTAGTGCACTACTTTAGACCAGGGACCCTGGTAGTGCACTACTTTAGACCAGGGACCCTGGTAGTGCACTACTTTAGACCAGGGACCCTGGTAGTACACTACTTTGGACCCTGGTAGTGCACTACTTTAGACCAGGGACCCTGGTAGTACACTACTTTAGACCAGAGACCCAGGTAGTACACTACTTTAGACCAGGGACCCTGGTAGTGCACTACTTTAGACCAGGGACCCTGGTAGTGCACTACTTTAGACCAGGGACCCTGGTAGTGCACTACTTTAGACCATGGACCCTGGTAGTACACTACTTTAGACCAGGGACCCTGGTAGTACACTACTTTAGACCATGGTAGTACACTACTTTAGACCATGGACCCTGGTAGTGCACTACTTTAGACCAGGGACCCTGGTAGTACACTACTTTAGACCCTGGTAGTGCACTACTTTAGACCATGGACCCTGGTAGTGCACAACTTTAGACCATGGACCCTGGTAGTACACTACTTTAGACCCTGGTAGTACACTACTTTAGACCAGGGACCCTGGTAGTGCAGTACTTTAGACCATGGACCCTGGTAGTGCACTACTTTAGACCAGGGACCCTGGTAGTACACTACTTTAGACCAGGGACCCTGGTAGTACACTACTTTAGACCATGGACCCTGGTAGTGCACTACTTTAGACCAGGGACCCTGGTAGTACACTACTTTAGACCATGGACCCTGGTAGTACACTACTTTAGACCAGGGACCCTGGTAGTGCACTACTTTAGACCCTGGTAGTACACTACTTTAGACCATGGACCCTGGTAGTGCACTACTTTAGACCAGGGACCCTGGTAGTACACTACTTTAGACCAGGGACCCTGGTAGTACACTACTTTAGACCATGGACCCTGGTAGTGCACTACTTTAGACCAGGGACCCTGGTAGTGCACTACTTTAGACCCTAGTAGTGCACTACTTTAGACCATGGACCCTGGTAGTACACTACTTTAGACCAGGGACCCTGGTAGTGCACTACTTTAGACCAGGGACCCTGGTAGTGCACTACTTTAGACCATGGACCCTGGTAGTACACTACTTTAGACCCTAGTAGTGCACTACTTTAGACCAGAGACCCTGGTAGTGCACTACTTTAGACCAGGGACCCTGGTAGTACACTACTTTAGACCATGGACCCTGGTAGTACACTACTTTAGACCATGGACCCTGGTAGTGCACTACTTTAGACCAGAGACCCTGGTAGTGCACTACTTTAGACCATGGATCCTGGTAGTACACTACTTTAGACCAGGGACCCTGGTAGTGCACTACTTTAGACCAGGGACCCTGGTAGTGCACTACTTTAGACCAGGGACCCTGGTAGTACACTACTTTAGACCAGAGACCCTGGTAGTACACTACTTTAGACCAGGGACCCTGGTAGTACACTACTTTAGACCAGGGACCCTGGTAGTACACTACTTTAGACCAGGGACCCTGGTAGTGCACTACTTTAGACCATGGACCCTGGTAGTACACTACTTTAGACCCTAGTAGTGCACTACTTTAGACCAGGGACCCTGGTAGTGCACTACTTTAAACCATTGACCCTGGTAGTACACTACTTTATGGAATGGACCCTGGTAGTGCACTACTTTAGACCATGGACCCTGGTAGTGCACTACTTTAAACCCTGGTAGTACACTACTTTAGACCAGGGACCCTGGTAGTGCACTACTTTAAACCATTGACCCTGGTAGTACACTACTTTATGGAATGGACCCTGGTAGTGCACTACTTTAGACCATGGACCCTGGTAGTGCACTACTTTAGACCCTAGTAGTGCACTACTTTAGACCAGGGACCCTGGTAGTGCACTACTTTAAACCATTGACCCTGGTAGTACACTACTTTAGACCAGGGACCCTGGTAGTACACTACTTTAGACCATGGACCCTGGTAGTACACTACTTTAGACCATGGTAGTGCACTACTTTAGACCAGGGACCCTGGTAGTGCACTACTTTAGACCATGGACCCTGGTAGTGCACTACTTTAGACCAGGGACCCTGGTAGTACACTACTTTAGACCAGGGACCCTGGTAGTACACTACTTTAGAGCAGGGACCCTGTTAGTACACTACTTTAGACCAGGGACCCTGGTAGTGCACTACTTTAGACCAGGAACCCTGGTAGTGCACTACTTTAGACCAGGGACCCTGGTAGTACACTACTTTAGACCAGGGACCCTGGTAGTGCACTACTTTAGACCAGGGACCCTGGTAGTGCACTACTTTAGACCAGGGACCCTGGTAGTGCACTACTTTAGACCAGGGACCCTGGTAGTACACTACTTTGGACCCTGGTAGTGCACTACTTTAGACCAGGGACCCTGGTAGTACACTACTTTAGACCAGAGACCCTGGTAGTACACTACTTTAGACCAGGGACCCTGGTAGTGCACTACTTTAGACCAGGGACCCTGGTAGTGCACTACTTTAGACCAGGGACCCTGGTAGTGCACTACTTTAGACCATGGACCCTGGTAGTACACTACTTTAGACCAGGGACCCTGGTAGTACACTACTTTAGACCATGGTAGTACACTACTTTAGACCATGGACCCTGGTAGTGCACTACTTTAGACCAGGGACCCTGGTAGTACACTACTTTAGACCCTGGTAGTGCACTACTTTAGACCATGGACCCTGGTAGTGCACTACTTTAGACCAGGGACCCTGGTAGTACACTACTTTAGACCAGGGACCCTGGTAGTACACTACTTTAGACCATGGACCCTGGTAGTGCACTACTTTAGACCAGGGACCCTGGTAGTGCACTACTTTAGACCATGGACCCTGGTAGTACACTACTTTAGACCAGGGACCCTGGTAGTGCACTACTTTAGACCATGGACCCTGGTAGTACACTACTTTAGACCATGGACCCTGGTAGTACACTACTTTAGACCAGGGACCCTGGTAGTGCACTACTTTAGACCCTGGTAGTACACTACTTTAGACCATGGACCCTGGTAGTGCACTACTTTAGACCAGGGACCCTGGTAGTACACTACTTTAGACCAGGGACCCTGGTAGTACACTACTTTAGACCATGGACCCTGGTAGTGCACTACTTTAGACCAGGGACCCTGGTAGTGCACTACTTTAGACCCTAGTAGTGCACTACTTTAGACCATGGACCCTGGTAGTACACTACTTTAGACCAGGGACCCTGGTAGTGCACTACTTTAGACCAGGGACCCTGGTAGTGCACTACTTTAGACCATGGACCCTGGTAGTACACTACTTTAGACCCTAGTAGTGCACTACTTTAGACCAGAGACCCTGGTAGTGCACTACTTTAGACCAGGGACCCTGGTAGTACACTACTTTAGACCATGGACCCTGGTAGTACACTACTTTAGACCATGGACCCTGGTAGTGCACTACTTTAGACCAGAGACCCTGGTAGTGCACTACTTTAGACCATGGATCCTGGTAGTACACTACTTTAGACCAGGGACCCTGGTAGTGCACTACTTTAGACCAGGGACCCTGGTAGTGCACTACTTTAGACCAGGGACCCTGGTAGTACACTACTTTAGACCAGAGACCCTGGTAGTACACTACTTTAGACCAGGGACCCTGGTAGTACACTACTTTAGACCAGGGACCCTGGTAGTACACTACTTTAGACCAGGGACCCTGGTAGTGCACTACTTTAGACCATGGACCCTGGTAGTACACTACTTTAGACCCTAGTAGTGCACTACTTTAGACCAGGGACCCTGGTAGTGCACTACTTTAAACCATTGACCCTGGTAGTACACTACTTTATGGAATGGACCCTGGTAGTGCACTACTTTAGACCATGGACCCTGGTAGTGCACTACTTTAAACCCTGGTAGTACACTACTTTAGACCAGGGACCCTGGTAGTGCACTACTTTAAACCATTGACCCTGGTAGTACACTACTTTATGGAATGGACCCTGGTAGTGCACTACTTTAGACCATGGACCCTGGTAGTGCACTACTTTAGACCCTAGTAGTGCACTACTTTAGACCAGGGACCCTGGTAGTGCACTACTTTAAACCATTGACCCTGGTAGTACACTACTTTATGGAATGGACCCTGGTAGTGCACTACTTTAGACCATGGACCCTGGTAGTAAACTACTTTAAACCCTGGTAGTACACTACTTTAGACCAGGGACCCTGGTAGTGCACTACTTTAGACCATGGACCCTGGTAGTGCACTACTTTAGACCAGGGACCCTAGTAGTACACTACTTTAGACCATGGACCCTGGTAGTGCACTACTTTAGACCATGGACCCTGGTAGTGCACTACTTTAGACCAGAGACCCTGGTAGTGCACTACTTTAGACCATGGACCCTGGTAGTGCACTACTTTAGACCCTGGACCCTGGTAGTACACTACTTTAGACCCTAGTAGTGCACTACTTTAGACCATGGACCCTGGTAGTACACTACTTTAGACCCTGGTAGTGCACTACTTTAGACCATGGACCCTGGTAGTGCACTACTTTAGACCATGGACCCTGGTAGTGCACTACTTTAGACTCTAGTAGTGCACTACTTTAGACCATGGACCCTGGTAGTACACTACTTTAGACCAGGGACCCTGGTAGTGCACTACTTTAGACCAGGGACCCTGGTAGTGCACTACTTTAGACCAGGGACCCTGGTAGTGCACTACTTTAGACCATGGACCCTGGTAGTGCACTACTTTAGACCAGGGACCCTGGTAGTACACTACTTTAGACCAGGGACCCTGGTAGTGCACTACTTTAGACCAGGGACCCTGGTAGTGCACTACTTTAGACCAGGGACCCTGGTAGTACACTACTTTAGACCAGGGACCCTGGTAGTACACTACTTTAGACCAGGGACCCTGGTAGTGCACTACTTTAGACCAGGGACCCTGGTAGTGCACTACTTTAGACCCTGGTAGTGCACTACTTTAGACCAGGGACCCTGGTAGTGCACTACTTTAGACCAAGGACCCTGGTAGTACACTACTTTAGACCAGGGACCCTGGTAGTACACTACTTTAGACCAGGGACCCTGGTAGTGCACTACTTTAGACCAGGGACCCTGGTAGTGCACTACTTTAGACCATGGACCCTGGTAGTACACTACTTTAGACCCTGGTAGTGCACTACTTTAGACCCTGGTAGTGCACTGCTTTAGACCAGGGTAGTGCACTACTTTAGACCCTGGTAGTGCACTACTTTAGACCCTGGTAGTGCACTACTTTAGACCAGGGACCCTGGTAGTGCACTACTTTAGACCCTGGTAGTGCACTACTTTAGACCCTGGTAGTGCACTACTTTAGACCAGGGACCCTGGTAGTGCACTACTTTAGACCAGGGACCCTGGTAGTACACTACTTTAGACCAGAGACACTGGTAGTGCACTACTTTAGACCAGAGACCCTGGTAGTACACTACTTTAGACCAGGGACCCTGGTAGTACACTACTTTAGACCAGGGACCCTGGTAGTACACTACTTTAGACCATGGACCCTGGTAGTGCACTACTTTAGACCAGAGACCCTGGTAGTGCACTACTTTAGACCAGAGACCCTGGTTGTACACTACTTTAGACCCTGGTAGTGCACTACTTTAGACCCTGGTAGTGCACTACTTTAGACCAGGGACCCTGGTAGTGCAGTACTTTAGACCAGGGACTCTGGTAGTACACTACTTTAGACCAGGGACCCTGGTAGTGCACTACTTTAGACCAGGGACCCTGGTAGTGCACTACTTTAGACCAGGGACCCTGGTAGTGCACTACTTTAGACCAGGGACCCTGGTAGTACACTACTTTAGACCAGGGACCCTGGTAGTGTACTACTTTAGACCAGGGACCCTGGTAGTACACTACTTTAGACCATGGACCCTGGTAGTACACTACTTTAGACCAGGGACCCTGGTAGTACACTACTTTAGACCCTAGTAGTGCACTACTTTAGACCATGGACCCTGGTAGTACACTACTTTAGACCCTGGTAGTGCACTACTTTAGACCATGGACCCTGGTAGTGCACTACTTTAGACCCTGGTAGTACACTACTTTAGACCAGGGACCCTGGTAGTACACTACTTTAGACCATGGACCCTGGTAGTACACTACTTTTGACCCTGGTAGTACACTACTTTAGACCATGGACCCTGGTAGTACACTACTTTAGACCATGGACCCTGGTAGTACACTACTTTAGACCAGGGACCCTGGTAGTGCACTAATTTAGACCATGGACCCTGGTAGTGCACTACTTTAGACCAGAGACCCTGGTAGTACACTACTTTAGACCAGGGACCCTGGTAGTACACTACTTTAGACCAGGGACCCTGGTAGTACACTACTTTAGACCAGGGACCCTGGTAGTGCACTACTTTAGACCCTGGTAGTGTACTACTTTAGACCATGGACCCTGGTAGTACACTACTTTAGACCAGGGACCCTGGTAGTGCACTACTTTAGACCAGGGACCCTGGTAGTACACTACTTTAGACCATGGACCCTGGTAGTACACTACTTTAGACCCTGGTAGTGCACTACTTTAGACCCTGGTAGTGTACTACTTTAGACCAGGGACCCTGGTAGTACACTACTTTAGACCATGGACCCTGGTAGTGTACTACTTTAGACCATGGACCCTGGTAGTGTACTACTTTAGACTAGGGACCCTGGTAGTGCACTACTTTAGACCATGGACCCTGGTAGTGCACTACTTTAGACCATGGACCCTGGTAGTGTACTACTTTAGACTAGGGACCCTGGTAGTGCACTACTTTAAACCATGGACCCTGGTAGTGCACTACTTTAGACCATGGACCCTGGTAGTGTACTACTTTAGACCATGGACCCTGGTAGTGCACTACTTTAGACCCTGGTAGTGCACTACTTTAGACCATGGACCCTGGTAGTGCACTACTTTAGACCAGGGACCCTGGTAGTACACTACTTTAGACCAGGGACCCTGGTAGTACACTACTTTAGACCAGGGACCCTGGTAGTACACTACTTTAGACCAGGGACCCTGGTAGTGCACTACTTTAGACCATGGACCCTGGTAGTACACTACTTTAGACCCTGGACCCTGGTAGTACACTACTTTAGACCCTGGTAGTGCACTACTTTATACCAGGGACCCTGGTAGTACACTACTTTAGACCCTGGACCCTGGTAGTACACTACTTTAGACCAGGGACCCTGGTAGTGCACTACTTTAGACCATGGACCCTGGTAGTACACTACTTTAGACCAGGGACCCTGGTAGTGCACTACTTTAGACCATGGACCCTAGTAGTGCACTACTTTAGACCAGGGACCCTGGTAGTACACTACTTTAGACCAGGGACCCTGGTAGTGCACTACTTTAGACCAGGGACCCTGGTAGTACACTACTTTAGACCCTGGTAGTACACTACTTTAGACCCTGGTAGTGCACTACTTTAGACCCTGGTAGTGCACTACTTTAGACCAGGGACCCTGGTAGTACACTACTTTAGACCAGGGACCCTGGTAGTGCACTACTTTAGACCATGGACCCTGGTAGTACACTACTTTAGACCATGGACCCTGGTAGTACACTACTTTAGACCAGGGACCCTGGTAGTGCACTACTTTAGACCAGGGACCCTGGTAGTGCACTACTTTAGACCATGGACCCTGGTAGTGCACTACTTTAGACCATGGACCCTGGTAGTGCACTACTTTAGACCATGGACCCTGGTAGTACACTACTTTAGACCAGGGACCCTGGTAGTGCACTACTTTAGACCATGGACCCTGGTAATACACTACTTTAGACCATGGACCCTGGTAGTACACTACTTTAGACCCTGGTAGTGCACTACTTTAGACCATGGACCCTGGTAGTGCACTATTTTAGACCAGGGACCCTGGTAGTGCACTATTTTAGACCAAGGACCCTGGTAGTACACTACTTTAGACCAGGGACCCTGGTAGTGCACTACTTTAGACCATGGACCCTGGTAGTGCACTACTTTAGACCAGGGACCCTGGTAGTGCACTACTTTAGACCATGGACCCTGGTAGTACACTACTTTAGACCAGGGAACCTGGTAGTACACTACTTTAGACCATGGACCCTGGTAGTACACTACTTTAGACCATGGTAGTGCACTACTTTAGACCATGGACCCTGGTAGTGCACTACTTTAGACCAGGGACCCTGGTAGTACACTACTTTAGACCAGGGACCCTGGTAGTACACTACTTTAGAGCAGGGACCCTGTTAGTACACTACTTTAGACCAGGGACCCTGGTAGTGCACTACTTTAGACCAGGAACCCTGGTAGTGCACTACTTTAGACCAGGGACCCTGGTAGTACACTACTTTAGACCAGGGACCCTGGTAGTGCACTACTTTAGACCAGGGACCCTGGTAGTGCACTACTTTAGACCAGGGACCCTGGTAGTGCACTACTTTAGACCAGGGACCCTGGTAGTACACTACTTTGGACCCTGGTAGTGCACTACTTTAGACCAGGGACCCTGGTAGTACACTACTTTAGACCAGAGACCCTGGTAGTACACTACTTTAGACCAGGGACCCTGGTAGTGCACTACTTTAGACCAGGGACCCTGGTAGTGCACTACTTTAGACCAGGGACCCTGGTAGTGCACTACTTTAGACCATGGACCCTGGTAGTACACTACTTTAGACCATGGACCCTGGTTGTACACTACTTTAGACCCTGGTAGTACACTACTTTAGACCAGGGACCCTGGTAGTACACTACTTTAGACCCTGGTAGTGCACTACTTTAGACCATGGACCCTGGTAGTGCACTACTTTAGACCAGGGACCCTGGTAGTACACTACTTTAGACCAGGGACCCTGGTAGTGCACAACTTTAGACCATGGACCCTGGTAGTACACTACTTTAGACCCTGGTAGTACACTACTTTAGACCAGGGACCCTGGTAGTGCACTACTTTAGACCATGGACCCTGGTAGTGCACTACTTTAGACCAGGGACCCTGGTAGTACACTACTTTAGACCAGGGACCCTGGTAGTACACTACTTTAGACCATGGACCCTGGTAGTGCACTACTTTAGACCAGGGACCCTGGTAGTACACTACTTTAGACCATGGACCCTGGTAGTACACTACTTTAGACCAGGGACCCTGGTAGTGCACTACTTTAGACCCTGGTAGTACACTACTTTAGACCATGGACCCTGGTAGTGCACTACTTTAGACCAGGGACCCTGGTAGTACACTACTTTAGACCAGGGACCCTGGTAGTACACTACTTTAGACCATGGACCCTGGTAGTGCACTACTTTAGACCAGGGACCCTGGTAGTGCACTACTTTAGACCCTAGTAGTGCACTACTTTAGACCATGGACCCTGGTAGTACACTACTTTAGACCAGGGACCCTGGTAGTGCACTACTTTAGACCAGGGACCCTGGTAGTGCACTACTTTAGACCATGGACCCTGGTAGTACACTACTTTAGACCCTAGTAGTGCACTACTTTAGACCAGAGACCCTGGTAGTGCACTACTTTAGACCAGGGACCCTGGTAGTACACTACTTTAGACCATGGACCCTGGTAGTGCACTACTTTAGACCAGAGACCCTGGTAGTGCACTACTTTAGACCAGGGACCCTGGTAGTACACTACTTTAGACCAGAGACCCTGGTAGTACACTACTTTAGACCAGGGACCCTGGTAGTACACTACTTTAGACCAGGGACCCTGGTAGTACACTACTTTAGACCAGGGACCCTGGTAGTGCACTACTTTAGACCATGGACCCTGGTAGTACACTACTTTAGACCCTAGTAGTGCACTACTTTAGACCAGGGACCCTGGTAGTGCACTACTTTAAACCATTGACCCTGGTAGTACACTACTTTATGGAATGGACCCTGGTAGTGCACTACTTTAGACCATGGACCCTGGTAGTGCACTACTTTAAACCCTGGTAGTACACTACTTTAGACCAGAGACCCTGGTAGTGCACTACTTTAAACCATTGACCCTGGTAGTACACTACTTTATGGAATGGACCCTGGTAGTGCACTACTTTAGACCATGGACCCTGGTAGTGCACTACTTTAGACCATGGACCCTGGTAGTACACTACTTTAGACCATGGACCCTGGTAGTGCACTACTTTAGACCAGAGACCCTGGTAGTGCACTACTTTAGACCATGGATCCTGGTAGTACACTACTTTAGACCAGGGACCCTGGTAGTGCACTACTTTAAACCATTGACCCTGGTAGTACACTACTTTATGGAATGGACCCTGGTAGTGCACTACTTTAGACCATGGACCCTGGTAGTGCACTACTTTAAACCCTGGTAGTACACTACTTTAGACCAGGGACCCTGGTAGTGCACTACTTTAGACCATGGACCCTGGTAGTGCACTACTTTAGACCAGGGACCCTAGTAGTACACTACTTTAGACCATGGACCCTGGTAGTGCACTACTTTAGACCATGGACCCTGGTAGTGCACTACTTTAGACCAGAGACCCTGGTAGTGCACTACTTTAGACCAGGGACCCTGGTAGTACACTACTTTAGACCCTAGTAGTGCACTACTTTAGACCATGGACCCTGGTAGTACACTACTTTAGACCCTGGTAGTGCACTACTTTAGACCATGGACCCTGGTAGTGCACTACTTTAGACCATGGACCCTGGTAGTGCACTACTTTAGACTCTAGTAGTGCACTACTTTAGACCATGGACCCTGGTAGTACACTACTTTAGACCAGGGACCCTGGTAGTGCACTACTTTAGACCAGGGACCCTGGTAGTGCACTACTTTAGACCAGGGACCCTGGTAGTGCACCACTTTAGACCATGGACCCTGGTAGTGCACTACTTTAGACCAGGGACCCTGGTAGTACACTACTTTAGACCAGGGACCCTGGTAGTGCACTACTTTAGACCAGGGACCCTGGTAGTGCACTACTTTAGACCAGGGACCCTGGTAGTACACTACTTTAGACCAGGGACCCTGGTAGTACACTACTTTAGACCAGGGACCCTGGTAGTGCACTACTTTAGACCAGGGACCCTGGTAGTGCACTACTTTAGACCCTGGTAGTGCACTACTTTAGACCAGGGACCCTGGTAGTGCACTACTTTAGACCAAGGAACCTGGTAGTACACTACTTTAGACCAGGGACCCTGGTAGTACACTACTTTAGACCAGGGACCCTGGTAGTGCACTACTTTAGACCAGGGACCCTGGTAGTGCACTACTTTAGACCATGGACCCTGGTAGTACACTACTTTAGACCCTGGTAGTGCACTACTTTAGACCCTGGTAGTGCACTGCTTTAGACCAGGGTAGTGCACTACTTTAGACCCTGGTAGTGCACTACTTTAGACCCTGGTAGTGCACTACTTTAGACCAGGGACCCTGGTAGTGCACTACTTTAGACCCTGGTAGTGCACTACTTTAGACCCTGGTAGTGCACTACTTTAGACCAGGGACCCTGGTAGTGCACTACTTTAGACCAGGGACCCTGGTAGTGCACTACTTTAGACCAGGGACCCTGGTAGTACACTACTTTGGACCCTGGTAGTGCACTACTTTAGACCAGGGACCCTGGTAGTACACTACTTTAGACCAGAGACCCTGGTAGTACACTACTTTAGACCAGGGACCCTGGTAGTGCACTACTTTAGACCAGGGACCCTGGTAGTGCACTACTTTAGACCAGGGACCCTGGTAGTGCACTACTTTAGACCATGGACCCTGGTAGTACACTACTTTAGACCATGGACCCTGGTTGTACACTACTTTAGACCCTGGTAGTACACTACTTTAGACCAGGGACCCTGGTAGTACACTACTTTAGACCCTGGTAGTGCACTACTTTAGACCATGGACCCTGGTAGTGCACTACTTTAGACCAGGGACCCTGGTAGTACACTACTTTAGACCAGGGACCCTGGTAGTGCACAACTTTAGACCATGGACCCTGGTAGTACACTACTTTAGACCCTGGTAGTACACTACTTTAGACCAGGGACCCTGGTAGTGCACTACTTTAGACCATGGACCCTGGTAGTGCACTACTTTAGACCAGGGACCCTGGTAGTACACTACTTTAGACCAGGGACCCTGGTAGTACACTACTTTAGACCAGGGACCCTGGTAGTGCACTACTTTAGACCCTGGTAGTACACTACTTTAGACCATGGACCCTGGTAGTGCACTACTTTAGACCAGGGACCCTGGTAGTACACTACTTTAGACCAGGGACCCTGGTAGTACACTACTTTAGACCATGGACCCTGGTAGTGCACTACTTTAGACCAGGGACCCTGGTAGTGCACTACTTTAGACCCTAGTAGTGCACTACTTTAGACCATGGACCCTGGT
Organism: Salvelinus alpinus; assembly: GCF_045679555.1. Classification (NCBI taxonomy): domain Eukaryota; kingdom Metazoa; phylum Chordata; class Actinopteri; order Salmoniformes; family Salmonidae; genus Salvelinus; species Salvelinus alpinus. The sequence continues at coordinate 46,289,532 of NC_092111.1, read as the reverse complement.
AGTACACTACTTTAGACCAGGGACCCTGGTAGTGCACTACTTTAGACCAGGGACCCTGGTAGTGCACTACTTTAGACCATGGACCCTGGTAGTGCACTACTTTAGACCCTGGTAGTACACTACTTTAGACCATGGACCCTGGTAGTGCACTACTTTAGACCAGGGACCCTGGTAGTACACTACTTTAGACCAGGGACCCTGGTAGTACACTACTTTAGACCATGGACCCTGGTAGTGCACTACTTTAGACCAGGGACCCTGGTAGTGCACTACTTTAGACCCTAGTATTGCACTACTTTAGACCATGGACCCTGGTAGTACACTACTTTAGACCAGGGACCCTGGTAGTGCACTACTTTAGACCAGGGACCCTGGTAGTGCACTACTTTAGACCATGGACCCTGGTAGTACACTACTTTAGACCCTAGTAGTGCACTACTTTAGACCAGAGACCCTGGTAGTGCACTACTTTAGACCAGGGACCCTGGTAGTACACTACTTTAGACCATGGACCCTGGTAGTGCACTACTTTAGACCAGAGACCCTGGTAGTGCACTACTTTAGACCAGGGACCCTGGTAGTACACTACTTTAGACCAGAGACCCTGGTAGTACACTACTTTAGACCAGGGACCCTGGTAGTACACTACTTTAGACCAGGGACCCTGGTAGTACACTACTTTAGACCAGGGACCCTGGTAGTGCACTACTTTAGACCATGGACCCTGGTAGTACACTACTTTAGACCCTAGTAGTGCACTACTTTAGACCAGGGACCCTGGTAGTGCACTACTTTAAACCATTGACCCTGGTAGTACACTACTTTATGGAATGGACCCTGGTAGTGCACTACTTTAGACCATGGACCCTGGTAGTGCACTACTTTAAACCCTGGTAGTACACTACTTTAGACCAGAGACCCTGGTAGTGCACTACTTTAAACCATTGACCCTGGTAGTACACTACTTTATGGAATGGACCCTGGTAGTGCACTACTTTAGACCATGGACCCTGGTAGTGCACTACTTTAGACCATGGACCCTGGTAGTACACTACTTTAGACCATGGACCCTGGTAGTGCACTAATTTAGACCAGGGACCCTGGTAGTGCACTACTTTAGACCAGAGACCCTGGTAGTGCACTACTTTAGACCATGGATCCTGGTAGTACACTACTTTAGACCAGGGACCCTGGTAGTGCACTACTTTAAACCATTGACCCTGGTAGTACACTACTTTATGGAATGGACCCTGGTAGTGCACTACTTTAGACCATGGACCCTGGTAGTGCACTACTTTAAACCCTGGTAGTACACTACTTTAGACCAGGGACCCTGGTAGTGCACTACTTTAGACCATGGACCCTGGTAGTGCACTACTTTAGACCAGGGACCCTAGTAGTACACTACTTTAGACCATGGACCCTGGTAGTGCACTACTTTAGACCATGGACCCTGGTAGTGCACTACTTTAGACCAGAGACCCTGGTAGTGCACTACTTTAGACCATGGACCCTGGTAGTGCACTACTTTAGACCCTGGACCCTGGTAGTACACTACTTTAGACCCTAGTAGTGCACTACTTTAGACCATGGACCCTGGTAGTACACTACTTTAGACCCTGGTAGTGCACTACTTTAGACCATGGACCCTGGTAGTGCACTACTTTAGACCATGGACCCTGGTAGTGCACTACTTTAGACTCTAGTAGTGCACTACTTTAGACCATGGACCCTGGTAGTACACTACTTTAGACCAGGGACCCTGGTAGTGCACTACTTTAGACCAGGGACCCTGGTAGTGCACTACTTTAGACCAGGGACCCTGGTAGTGCACCACTTTAGACCATGGACCCTGGTAGTGCACTACTTTAGACCAGGGACCCTGGTAGTACACTACTTTAGACCAGGGACCCTGGTAGTGCACTACTTTAGACCAGGGACCCTGGTAGTGCACTACTTTAGACCAGGGACCCTGGTAGTACACTACTTTAGACCAGGGACCCTGGTAGTACACTACTTTAGACCAGGGACCCTGGTAGTGCACTACTTTAGACCAGGGACCCTGGTAGTGCACTACTTTAGACCCTGGTAGTGCACTACTTTAGACCAGGGACCCTGGTAGTGCACTACTTTAGACCAAGGAACCTGGTAGTACACTACTTTAGACCAGGGACCCTGGTAGTACACTACTTTAGACCAGGGACCCTGGTAGTGCACTACTTTAGACCAGGGACCCTGGTAGTGCACTACTTTAGACCATGGACCCTGGTAGTACACTACTTTAGACCCTGGTAGTGCACTACTTTAGACCCTGGTAGTGCACTGCTTTAGACCAGGGTAGTGCACTACTTTAGACCCTGGTAGTGCACTACTTTAGACCCTGGTAGTGCACTACTTTAGACCAGGGACCCTGGTAGTGCACTACTTTAGACCCTGGTAGTGCACTACTTTAGACCCTGGTAGTGCACTACTTTAGACCAGGGACCCTGGTAGTGCACTACTTTAGACCAGGGACCCTGGTAGTACACTACTTTAGACCAGAGACACTGGTAGTGCACTACTTTAGACTGGGGACCCTGGTAGTACACTACTTTAAACCCTGGTAGTGCACTACTTTAGGCCATGGACCCTGGTAGTACACTACTTTAGACCAGGGACCCTGGTAGTACACTACTTTAGACCCTGGTAGTGCACTACTTTAGACCAGGGACCCTGGTAGTGCACTACTTTAGACCAGGGACCCTGGTAGTGCACTACTTTAGACCAGGGACCCTGGTAGTACACTACTTTAAACCAGGGACCCTGGTAGTGCACTACTTTAGACCAGGGACCCTGGTAGTTTACTACTTTAGACCAGGGACCCTGGTAGTACACTACTTTAGACCAGGGACCCTGGTAGTGCACTACTTTAGTCCAGGGACCCTGGTAGTACACTACTTTAAACCAGGGACCCTGGTAGTGCACTACTTTAGACCAGGGACCCTGGTAGTTTACTACTTTAGACCAGGGACCCTGGTAGTACACTACTTTAGACCCTGGTAGTGCACTACTTTAGACCCTGGTAGTGCACTACTTTAGACCAGGGACCCTGGTAGTACACTACTTTAGACCATGGACCCTGGTAGTGCACTACTTTAGACCAGGGACCCTGGTAGTACACTACTTTAGACCCTGGTAGTACACTACTTTAGACCATGGACCCTGGTAGTACACTACTTTAGACCCTGGTAGTACACTACTTTAGACCATGGACCCTGGTAGTGCACTACTTTAGACCCTGGTAGTGCACTACTTTAGACCAGGGACCCTGGTAGTACACTACTTTAGACCATGGACCCTGGTAGTGCACTACTTTAGACCAGGGACCCTGGTAGTACACTACTTTAGACCCTGGTAGTACACTACTTTAGACCATGGACCCTGGTAGTACACTACTTTAAACCCTGGTAGTACACTACTTTAGACCATGGACCCTGGTAGTGCACTACTTTAGACCAGGGACCCTGGTAGTGCACTACTTTAGACCAGGGACCCTGGTAGTGCACTACTTTAGACCAGGGACCCTGGTAGTACACTACTTTAGACCATGGACCCTGGTAGTGCACTACTTTAGACCAGAGACCCTGGTAGTGCACTACTTTAGACCAGAGAACCTGGTTGTACACTACTTTAGACCCTGGTTGTACACTACTTTAGACCCTGGTAGTGCACTACTTTAGACCAGGGACCCTGGTAGTGCAGTACTTTAGACCATGGACCCTGGTAGTACACTACTTTAGACCAGGGACCCTGGTAGTGCACTACTTTAGACCAGGGACCCTGGTAGTGCACTACTTTAGACCAGGGACCCTGGTAGTACACTACTTTAGACCAGGGACCCTGGTAGTACACTACTTTAGACCAGGGACCCTGGTAGTGCAGTACTTTAGACCAGGGACCCTGGTAGTACACTACTTTAGACCATGGACCCTGGTAGTACACTACTTTAGACCAGGGACCCTGGTAGTACACTACTTTAGACGCTGGTAGTGCACTACATTAGACCAGGGACCCTGGTAGTACACTACTTTAGACCAGGGACCCTGGTAGTACACTACTTTAGACCATGGACCCTGGTAGTGCACTACTTTAGACCAGAGACCCTGGTAGTGCACTACTTTAGACCAGAGACCCTGGTTGTACACTACTTTAGACCCTGGTAGTGCACTACTTTAGACCCTGGTAGTGCAGTACTTTAGACCAGGGACCCTGGTAGTGCAGTACTTTAGACCAGGGACCCTGGTAGTGCATTACTTTAGACCAGGGACCCTGGTAGTGCACTACTTTAGACCAGGGACCCTGGTAGTGCACTACTTTAGACCAGGGACCCTGGTAGTACACTACTTTAGACCAAGGACCCTGGTAGTGCACTACTTTAGACCATGGACCCTGGTAGTACACTACTTTAGACCAGGGACCCTGGTAGTACACTACTTTAGACCCTAGTAGTGCACTACTTTAGACCATGGACCCTGGTAGTACACTACTTTAGACCCTGGTAGTGCACTACTTTAGACCCTGGTAGTACACTACTTTAGACCAGGGACCCTGGTAGTACACTACTTTAGACCATGGACCCTGGTAGTACACTACTTTTGACCCTGGTAGTACACTACTTTAGACCATGGACCCTGGTAGTACACTACTTTAGACCATGGACCCTGGTAGTACACTACTTTAGACCAGGGACCCTGGTAGTGCACTAATTTAGACCATGGACCCTGGTAGTGCACTACTTTAGACCAGAGACCCTGGTAGTACACTACTTTAGACCAGGGACCCTGGTAGTACACTACTTTAGACCAGGGACCCTGGTAGTACACTACTTTAGACCAGGGACCCTGGTAGTGCACTACTTTAGACCCTGGTAGTGTACTACTTTAGACCATGGACCCTGGTAGTACACTACTTTAGACCAGGGACCCTGGTAGTGCACTACTTTAGACCATGGACCCTGGTAGTACACTACTTTAGACCATGGACCCTGGTAGTACACTACTTTAGACCCTGGTAGTGCACTACTTTAGACCCTGGTAGTGTACTACTTTAGACCAGGGACCCTGGTAGTACACTACTTTAGACCATGGACCCTGGTAGTGTACTACTTTAGACCATGGACCCTGGTAGTGTACTACTTTAGACTAGGGACCCTGGTAGTGCACTACTTTAGACCATGGACCCTGGTAGTGTACTACTTTAGACCAGGGACCCTGGTAGTACACTACTTTAGACCCTGGTAGTGCACTACTTTAGACCATGGACCCTGGTAGTGCACTACTTTAGACCAGGGACCCTGGTAGTACACTACTTTAGACCAGGGACCCTGGTAGTACACTACTTTAGACCAGGGACCCTGGTAGTACACTACTTTAGACCAGGGACCCTGGTAGTGCACTACTTTAGACCATGGACCCTGGTAGTACACTACTTTAGACCCTGGACCCTGGTAGTACACTACTTTAGACCCTGGTAGTGCACTACTTTAGACCAGGGACCCTGGTAGTACACTAATTTAGACCATGGACCCTGGTAGTACACTAATTTAGACCAGGGACCCTGGTAGTGCACTACTTTAGACCATGGACCCTAGTAGTGCACTACTTTAGACCAGGGACCCTGGTAGTACACTACTTTAGACCAGGGACCCTGGTAGTGCACTACTTTAGACCATGGACCCTGGTAGTACACTACTTTAGACCCTGGTAGTGCACTACTTTAGACCCTGGTAGTACACTACTTTAGACCCTGGTAGTGCACTACTTTAGACCAGGGACCCTGGTAGTACACTACTTTAGACCAGGGACCCTGGTAGTGCACTACTTTAGACCATGGACCCTGGTAGTACACTACTTTAGACCAGGGACCCTGGTAGTGCACTACTTTAGACCATGGACCCTGGTAGTGCACTACTTTAGACCATGGACCCTGGTAGTACACTACTTTAGACCAGGGACCCTGGTAGTGCACTACTTTAGACCATGGACCCTGGTAGTACACTACTTTAGACCATGGACCCTGGTAGTACACTACTTTAGACCCTGGTAGTGCACTACTTTAGACCATGGACCCTGGTAGTGCACTATTTTAGACCAGGGACCCTGGTAGTGCACTATTTTAGACCAAGGACCCTGGTAGTACACTACTTTAGACCAGGGACCCTGGTAGTGCACTACTTTAGACCATGGACCCTGGTAGTGCACTACTTTAGACCAGGGACCCTGGTAGTGCACTACTTTAGACCATGGACCCTGGTAGTACACTACTTTAGACCAGGGACCCTGGTAGTACACTACTTTAGACCATGGACCCTGGTAGTACACTACTTTAGACCATGGTAGTGCACTACTTTAGACCAGGGACCCTGGTAGTGCACTACTTTAGACCATGGACCCTGGTAGTGCACTACTTTAGACCAGGGACCCTGGTAGTACACTACTTTAGACCAGGGACCCTGGTAGTACACTACTTTAGAGCAGGGACCCTGTTAGTACACTACTTTAGACCCTGGTTGTACACTACTTTAGACCCTGGTAGTGCACTACTTTAGACCCTGGTAGTGCACTACTTTAGACCAGGGACCCTGGTAGTGCAGTACTTTAGACCATGGACCCTGGTAGTACACTACTTTAGACCAGGGACCCTGGTAGTGCACTACTTTAGACCAGGGACCCTGGTAGTGCACTACTTTAGACCAGGGACCCTGGTAGTACACTACTTTAGACCAGGGACCCTGGTAGTACACTACTTTAGACCAGGGACCCTGGTAGTGCAGTACTTTAGACCAGGGACCCTGGTAGTACACTACTTTAGACCATGGACCCTGGTAGTACACTACTTTAGACCAGGGACCCTGGTAGTACACTACTTTAGACCCTGGTAGTGCACTACATTAGACCAGGGACCCTGGTAGTACACTACTTTAGACCAGGGACCCTGGTAGTACACTACTTTAGACCATGGACCCTGGTAGTGCACTACTTGACCAGAGACCCTGGTAGTGCACTACTTTAGACCAGAGACCCTGGTTGTACACTACTTTAGACCCTGGTAGTGCACTACTTTAGACCAGGGACCCTGGTAGTGCAGTACTTTAGACCAGGGACCCTGGTAGTACACTACTTTAGACCAGGGACCCTGGTAGTGCACTACTTTAGACCAGGGACCCTGGTAGTGCACTACTTTAGACCAGGGACCCTGGTAGTGCACTACTTTAGACCAGGGACACTGGTAGTACACTACTTTAGACCAGGGACCCTGGTAGTGCACTACTTTAGACCAGGGACCCTGGTAGTACACTACTTTAGACCATGGACCCTGGTAGTACACTACTTTAGACCAGGGACCCTGGTAGTACACTACTTTAGACCCTAGTAGTGCACTACTTTAGACCATGGACCCTGGTAGTACACTACTTTAGACCCTGGTAGTGCACTACTTTAGACCAGGGACCCTGGTAGTGCACTACTTTAGACCCTGGTAGTACACTACTTTAGACCAGGGACCCTGGTAGTACACTACTTTAGACCATGGACCCTGGTAGTACACTACTTTTGACCCTGGTAGTACACTACTTTAGACCATGGACCCTGGTAGTACACTACTTTAGACCCTGGTAGTACACTACTTTAGACCAGGGACCCTGGTAGTACACTACTTTAGACCATGGACCCTGGTAGTACACTACTTTTGACCCTGGTAGTGCACTAATTTAAACCATGGACCCTGGTAGTGCACTACTTTAGACCAGAGACCCTGGTAGTACACTACTTTAGACCAGGGACCCTGGTAGTACACTACTTTAGACCAGGGACCCTGGTAGTACACTACTTTAGACCAGGGACCCTGGTAGTGCACTACTTTAGACCCTGGTAGTGTACTACTTTAGACCATGGACCCTGGTAGTACACTACTTTAGACCAGGGACCCTGGTAGTGCACTACTTTAGACCATGGACCCTGGTAGTACACTACTTTAGACCATGGACCCTGGTAGTACACTACTTTAGACCCTGGTAGTGCACTACTTTAGACCCTGGTAGTGTACTACTTTAGACCAGGGACCCTGGTAGTACACTACTTTAGACCATGGACCCTGGTAGTGTACTACTTTAGACCATGGACCCTGGTAGTGTACTACTTTAGACTAGGGACCCTGGTAGTGCACTACTTTAGACCATGGACCCTGGTAGTGTACTACTTTAGACCATGGACCCTGGTAGTGTACTACTTTAGACCATGGACCCTGGTAGTGCACTACTTTAGACCCTGGTAGTGCACTACTTTAGACCATGGACCCTGGTAGTGCACTACTTTAGACCAGGGACCCTGGTAGTACACTACTTTAGACCAGGGACCCTGGTAGTACACTACTTTAGACCAGGGACCCTGGTAGTACACTACTTTAGACCAGGGACCCTGGTAGTGCACTACTTTAGACCATGGACCCTGGTAGTACACTACTTTAGACCCTGGACCCTGGTAGTACACTACTTTAGACCCTGGTAGTGCACTACTTTAGACCAGGGACCCTGGTAGTACACTACTTTAGACCCTGGACCCTGGTAGTACACTACTTTAGACCAGGGACCCTGGTAGTGCACTACTTTAGACCATGGACCCTGGTAGTACACTACTTTAGACCAGGGACCCTGGTAGTGCACTACTTTAGACCATGGACCCTAGTAGTGCACTACTTTAGACCAGGGACCCTGGTAGTACACTACTTTAGACCAGGGACCCTGGTAGTGCACTACTTTAGACCATGGACCCTGGTAGTACACTACTTTAGACCCTGGTAGTACACTACTTTAGACCCTGGTAGTGCACTACTTTAGACCCTGGTAGTGCACTACTTTAGACCAGGGACCCTGGTAGTACACTACTTTAGACCAGGGACCCTGGTAGTGCACTACTTTAGACCATGGACCCTGGTAGTACACTACTTTAGACCAGGGACCCTGGTAGTGCACTACTTTAGACCATGGACCCTGGTAGTGCACTACTTTAGACCATGGACCCTGGTAGTACACTACTTTAGACCAGGGACCCTGGTAGTACACTACTTTAGACCATGGACCCTGGTAGTACACTACTTTAGACCCTGGTAGTGCACTACTTTAGACCATGGACCCTGGTAGTGCACTATTTTAGACCAGGGACCCTGGTAGTGCACTATTTTAGACCAAGGACCCTGGTAGTACACTACTTTAGACCAGGGACCCTGGTAGTGCACTACTTTAGACCATGGACCCTGGTAGTGCACTACTTTAGACCAGGGACCCTGGTAGTGCACTACTTTAGACCATGGACCCTGGTAGTACACTACTTTAGACCAGGGACCCTGGTAGTACACTACTTTAGACCATGGACCCTGGTAGTACACTACTTTAGACCATGGTAGTGCACTACTTTAGACCAGGGACCCTGGTAGTGCACTACTTTAGACCATGGACCCTGGTAGTGCACTACTTTAGACCAGGGACCCTGGTAGTACACTACTTTAGACCAGGGACCCTGGTAGTACACTACTTTAGAGCAGGGACCCTGTTAGTACACTACTTTAGACCAGGGACCCTGGTAGTGCACTACTTTAGACCAGGAACCCTGGTAGTGCACTACTTTAGACCAGGGACCCTGGTAGTACACTACTTTAGACCAGGGACCCTGGTAGTGCACTACTTTAGACCAGGGACCCTGGTAGTGCACTACTTTAGACCAGGGACCCTGGTAGTGCACTACTTTAGACCAGGGACCCTGGTAGTACACTACTTTGGACCCTGGTAGTGCACTACTTTAGACCAGGGACCCTGGTAGTACACTACTTTAGACCAGAGACCCTGGTAGTACACTACTTTAGACCAGGGACCCTGGTAGTGCATTACTTTAGACCAGGGACCCTGGTAGTGCACTACTTTAGACCAGGGACCCTGGTAGTGCACTACTTTAGACCATGGACCCTGGTAGTACACTACTTTAGACCAGGGACCCTGGTAGTACACTACTTTAGACCATGGTAGTACACTACTTTAGACCATGGACCCTGGTAGTGCACTACTTTAGACCAGGGACCCTGGTAGTACACTACTTTAGACCCTGGTAGTACACTACTTTAGACCATGGACCCTGGTTGTACACTACTTTAGACCCTGGTAGTACACTACTTTAGACCAGGGACCCTGGTAGTACACTACTTTAGACCCTGGTAGTGCACTACTTTAGACCATGGACCCTGGTAGTGCACTACTTTAGACCATGGACCCTGGTAGTGCACTACTTTAGACCATGGACCCTGGTTGTACACTACTTTTGACCCTGGTAGTACACTACTTTTGACCCTGGTAGTACACTACTTTAGACCATGGACCCTGGTAGTACACTACTTTAGACCAGGGACCCTGGTAGTGCACTAATTTAGACCATGGACCCTGGTAGTGCACTACTTTAGACCAGAGACCCTGGTAGTACACTACTTTAGACCAGGGACCCTGGTAGTACACTACTTTAGACCAGGGACCATGGTAGTACACTACTTTAGACCAGGGACCCTGGTAGTGCACTACTTTAGACCCTGGTAGTGTACTACTTTAGACCATGGACCCTGGTAGTACACTACTTTAGACCAGGGACCCTGGTAGTGCACTACTTTAGACCAGGGACCCTGGTAGTACACTACTTTAGACCATGGACCCTGGTAGTACACTACTTTAGACCCTGGTAGTGCACTACTTTAGACCCTGGTAGTGTACTACTTTAGACCAGGGACCCTGGTAGTACACTACTTTAGACCATGGACCCTGGTAGTGTACTACTTTAGACCATGGACCCTGGTAGTGTACTACTTTAGACTAGGGACCCTGGTAGTGCACTACTTTAGACCATGGACCCTGGTAGTGTACTACTTTAGACCATGGACCCTGGTAGTGTACTACTTTAGACCATGGACCCTGGTAGTGCACTACTTTAGACCCTGGTAGTGCACTACTTTAGACCATGGACCCTGGTAGTGCACTACTTTAGACCAGGGACCCTGGTAGTACACTACTTTAGACCAGGGACCCTGGTAGTACACTACTTTAGACCAGGGACCCTGGTAGTACACTACTTTAGACCAGGGACCCTGGTAGTGCACTACTTTAGACCATGGACCCTGGTAGTACACTACTTTAGACCCTGGACCCTGGTAGTACACTACTTTAGACCCTGGTAGTGCACTACTTTAGACCAGGGACCCTGGTAGTACACTACTTTAGACCCTGGACCCTGGTAGTACACTACTTTAGACCAGGGACCCTGGTAGTGCACTACTTTAGACCATGGACCCTGGTAGTACACTACTTTAGACCAGGGACCCTGGTAGTGCACTACTTTAGACCATGGACCCTAGTAGTGCACTACTTTAGACCAGGGACCCTGGTAGTACACTACTTTAGACCAGGGACCCTGGTAGTGCACTACTTTAGACCATGGACCCTGGTAGTACACTACTTTAGACCCTGGTAGTACACTACTTTAGACCCTGGTAGTGCACTACTTTAGACCCTGGTAGTGCACTACTTTAGACCAGGGACCCTGGTAGTACACTACTTTAGACCAGGGACCCTGGTAGTGCACTACTTTAGACCATGGACCCTGGTAGTACACTACTTTAGACCAGGGACCCTGGTAGTGCACTACTTTAGACCATGGACCCTGGTAGTGCACTACTTTAGACCATGGACCCTGGTAGTACACTACTTTAGACCAGGGACCCTGGTAGTGCACTACTTTAGACCATGGACCCTGGTAGTACACTACTTTAGACCCTGGTAGTGCACTACTTTAGACCATGGACCCTGGTAGTGCACTATTTTAGACCAGGGACCCTGGTAGTGCACTATTTTAGACCAAGGACCCTGGTAGTACACTATTTTAGACCAGGGACCCTGGTAGTGCACTACTTTAGACCATGGACCCTGGTAGTGCACTACTTTAGACCAGGGACCCTGGTAGTGCACTACTTTAGACCATGGACCCTGGTAGTACACTACTTTAGACCAGGGACCCTGGTAGTACACTACTTTAGACCATGGACCCTGGTAGTACACTACTTTAGACCATGGTAGTGCACTACTTTAGACCAGGGACCCTGGTAGTGCACTACTTTAGACCATGGACCCTGGTAGTGCACTACTTTAGACCAGGGACCCTGGTAGTACACTACTTTAGACCAGGGACCCTGGTAGTACACTACTTTAGAGCAGGGACCCTGTTAGTACACTACTTTAGACCAGGGACCCTGGTAGTGCACTACTTTAGACCAGGAACCCTGGTAGTGCACTACTTTAGACCAGGGACCCTGGTAGTACACTACTTTAGACCAGGGACCCTGGTAGTGCACTACTTTAGACCAGGGACCCTGGTAGTGCACTACTTTAGACCAGGGACCCTGGTAGTGCACTACTTTAGACCAGGGACCCTGGTAGTACACTACTTTGGACCCTGGTAGTGCACTACTTTAGACCAGGGACCCTGGTAGTACACTACTTTAGACCAGAGACCCTGGTAGTACACTACTTTAGACCAGGGACCCTGGTAGTGCACTACTTTAGACCAGGGACCCTGGTAGTGCACTACTTTAGACCAGGGACCCTGGTAGTGCACTACTTTAGACCATGGACCCTGGTAGTACACTACTTTAGACCAGGGACCCTGGTAGTACACTACTTTAGACCATGGTAGTACACTACTTTAGACCATGGACCCTGGTAGTGCACTACATTAGACCATGGACCCTGGTAGTGCACTACTTTAGACCAGGGACCCTGGTAGTACACTACTTTAGACCCTGGTAGTACACTACTTTAGACCATGGACCCTGGTTGTACACTACTTTAGACCCTGGTAGTACACTACTTTAGACCAGGGACCCTGGTAGTACACTACTTTAGACCCTGGTAGTGCACTACTTTAGACCATGGACCCTGGTAGTGCACTACTTTAGACCAGGGACCCTGGTAGTACACTACTTTAGACTATGGACCCTGGTAGTGCACTACTTTAGACCATGGACCCTGGTAGTGCACAACTTTAGACCATGGACCCTGGTAGTACACTACTTTAGACCCTGGTAGTACACTACTTTAGACCAGGGACCCTGGTAGTGCACTACTTTAGACCATGGACCCTGGTAGTGCACTACTTTAGACCAGGGACCCTGGTAGTACACTACTTTAGACCAGGGACCCTGGTAGTACACTACTTTAGACCATGGACCCTGGTAGTGCACTACTTTAGACCAGGGACCCTGGTAGTGCACTACTTTAGACCAGGGACCCTGGTAGTACACTACTTTAGACCATGGACCCTGGTAGTACACTACTTTAGACCAGGGACCCTGGTAGTGCACTACTTTAGACCCTGGTAGTACACTACTTTAGACCATGGACCCTGGTAGTGCACTACTTTAGACCAGGGACCCTGGTAGTACACTACTTTAGACCAGGGACCCTGGTAGTGCACTACTTTAGACCAGGGACCCTGGTAGTGCACTACTTTAGACCATGGACCCTGGTAGTACACTACTTTAGACCCTGGTAGTGCACTACTTTAGACCAGAGACCCTGGTAGTGCACTACTTTAGACCAGGGACCCTGGTAGTACACTACTTTAGACCATGGACCCTGGTAGTACACTACTTTAGACCATGGACCCTGGTAGTACACTACTTTAGACCAGGGACCCTGGTAGTGCACTACTTTAGACCAGGGACCCTGGTAGTGCACTACTTTAGACCAGGGACCCTGGTAGTACACTACTTTAGACCAGAGACCCTGGTAGTACACTACTTTAGACCAGGGACCCTGGTAGTACACTACTTTAGACCAGGGACCCTGGTAGTACACTACTTTAGACCAGGGACCCTGGTAGTGCACTACTTTAGACCATGGACCCTGGTAGTACACTACTTTAGACCCTAGTAGTGCACTACTTTAGACCAGGGACCCTGGTAGTGCACTACTTTAAACCATTGACCCTGGTAGTACACTACTTTATGGAATGGACCCTGGTAGTGCACTACTTTAGACCATGGACCCTGGTAGTGCACTACTTTAAACCCTGGTAGTACACTACTTTAGACCAGGGACCCTGGTAGTGCACTACTTTAAACCATTGACCCTGGTAGTACACTACTTTATGGAATGGACCCTGGTAGTGCACTACTTTAGACCATGGACCCTGGTAGTGCACTACTTTAGACCCTAGTAGTGCACTACTTTAGACCAGGGACCCTGGTAGTGCACTACTTTAAACCATTGACCCTGGTAGTACACTACTTTATGGAATGGACCCTGGTAGTGCACTACTTTAGACCATGGACCCTGGTAGTGCACTACTTTAAACCCTGGTAGTACACTACTTTAGACCAGGGACCCTGGTAGTGCACTACTTTAGACCATGGACCCTGGTAGTGCACTACTTTAGACCAGGGACCCTAGTAGTACACTACTTTAGACCATGGACCCTGGTAGTGCACTACTTTAGACCATGGACCCTGGTAGTGCACTACTTTAGACCAGAGACCCTGGTAGTGCACTACTTTAGACCATGGACCCTGGTAGTGCACTACTTTAGACCCTGGACCCTGGTAGTACACTACTTTAGACCCTAGTAGTGCACTACTTTAGACCATGGACCCTGGTAGTACACTACTTTAGACCCTGGTAGTGCACTACTTTAGACCATGGACCCTGGTAGTGCACTACTTTTGACCCTGGTAGTACACTACTTTAGACCATGGACCCTGGTAGTACACTACTTTAGACCATGGACCCTGGTAGTACACTACTTTAGACCCTGGTAGTGCACTACTTAAGACCAGGGACCCTGGTAGTGCACTAATTTAGACCATGGACCCTGGTAGTGCACTACTTTAGACCAGAGACCCTGGTAGTACACTACTTTAGACCAGGGACCCTGGTAGTACACTACTTTAGACCAGGGACCCTGGTAGTACACTACTTTAGACCAGGGACCCTGGTAGTACACTACTTTAGACCAGGGACCCTGGTAGTGCACTACTTTAGACCATGGACCCTGGTAGTACACTACTTTAGACCATGGACCCTGGTAGTACACTACTTTAGACCCTGGTAGTGCACTACTTTAGACCCTGGTAGTGTACTACTTTAGACCAGGGACCCTGGTAGTACACTACTTTAGACCATGGACCCTGGTAGTGTACTACTTTAGACCATGGACCCTGGTAGTGTACTACTTTAGACTAGGGACCCTGGTAGTGCACTACTTTAGACCATGGACCCTGGTAGTGTACTACTTTAGACCATGGACCCTGGTAGTGTACTACTTTAGACCATGGACCCTGGTAGTGCACTACTTTAGACCCTGGTAGTGCACTACTTTAGACCATGGACCCTGGTAGTGCACTACTTTAGACCAGGGACCCTGGTAGTACACTACTTTAGACCAGGGACCCTGGTAGTACACTACTTTAGACCAGGGACCCTGGTAGTGCACTACTTTAGCCCATGGACCCTGGTAGTACACTACTTTAGACCCTGGACCCTGGTAGTACACTACTTTAGACCCTGGTAGTGCACTACTTTAGACCAGGGACCCTGGTAGTACACTACTTTAGACCATGGACCCTGGTAGTACACTACTTTAGACCAGGGACCCTGGTAGTACACTACTTTAGACCATGGACCCTGGTAGTACACTACTTTAGACCAGGGACCCTGGTAGTGCACTACTTTAGACCATGGACCCTAGTAGTGCACTACTTTAGACCAGGGACCCTGGTAGTACACTACTTTAAACCCTGGTAGTGCACTACTTTAGACCCTGGTAGTACACTACTTTAGACCATGGACCCTGGTAGTACACTACTTTAGACCAGGGACCCTGGTAGTGCACTACTTTAGACCATGGACCCTGGTAGTACACTACTTTAGACCCTAGTAGTGCACTACTTTAGACCAGGGACCCTGGTAGTGCACTACTTTAAACCATTGACCCTGGTAGTACACTACTTTATGGAATGGACCCTGGTAGTGCACTACTTTAGACCATGGACCCTGGTAGTGCACTACTTTAAACCCTGGTAGTACACTACTTTAGACCAGGGACCCTGGTAGTGCACTACTTTAAACCATTGACCCTGGTAGTACACTACTTTATGGAATGGACCCTGGTAGTGCACTACTTTAGACCATGGACCCTGGTAGTGCACTACTTTAGACCCTAGTAGTGCACTACTTTAGACCAGGGACCCTGGTAGTGCACTACTTTAAACCATTGACCCTGGTAGTACACTACTTTATGGAATGGACCCTGGTAGTGCACTACTTTAGACCATGGACCCTGGTAGTGCACTACTTTAAACCCTGGTAGTACACTACTTTAGACCAGGGACCCTGGTAGTGCACTACTTTAGACCATGGACCCTGGTAGTGCACTACTTTAGACCATGGACCCTGGTAGTGCACTACTTTAGACCAGAGACCCTGGTAGTGCACTACTTTAGACCATGGACCCTGGTAGTGCACTACTTTAGACCCTGGACCCTGGTAGTACACTACTTTAGACCCTAGTAGTGCACTACTTTAGACCATGGACCCTGGTAGTACACTACTTTAGACCCTGGTAGTACACTACTTTAGACCAGGGACCCTGGTAATACACTACTTTAGACCATGGACCCTGGTAGTACACTACTTTTGACCCTGGTAGTACACTACTTTAGACCATGGACCCTGGTAGTACACTACTTTAGACCATGGACCCTGGTAGTACACTACTTTAGACCAGGGACCCTGGTAGTGCACTAATTTAGACCATGGACCCTGGTAGTGCACTACTTTAGACCAGAGACCCTGGTAGTACACTACTTTAGACCAGGGACCCTGGTAGTACACTACTTTAGACCAGGGACCCTGGTAGTACACTACTTTAGACCAGGGACCCTGGTAGTACACTACTTTAGACCAGGGACCCTGGTAGTACACTACTTTAGACCAGGGACCCTGGTAGTGCACTACTTTAGACCATGGACCCTGGTAGTACACTACTTTAGACCATGGACCCTGGTAGTACACTACTTTAGACCCTGGTAGTGCACTACTTTAGACCCTGGTAGTGTACTACTTTAGACCAGGGACCCTGGTAGTACACTACTTTAGACCATGGACCCTGGTAGTGTACTACTTTAGACCATGGACCCTGGTAGTGTACTACTTTAGACTAGGGACCCTGGTAGTGCACTACTTTAGACCATGGACCCTGGTAGTGTACTACTTTAGACCATGGACCCTGGTAGTGTACTACTTTAGACCATGGACCCTGGTAGTGCACTACTTTAGACCCTGGTAGTGCACTACTTTAGACCATGGACCCTGGTAGTACACTACTTTAGACCATGGACCCTGGTAGTACACTACTTTAGACCAGGGACCCTGGTAGTACACTACTTTAGACCATGGACCCTGGTAGTACACTACTTTAGACCAGGGACCCTGGTAGTGCACTACTTTAGACCATGGACCCTAGTAGTGCACTACTTTAGACCAGGGACCCTGGTAGTACACTACTTTAAACCATTGACCCTGGTAGTACACTACTTTAGACCCTGGTAGTGCACTACTTTAGACCCTGGTAGTGCACTACTTTAGACCAGGGACCCTGGTAGTGCACTACTTTAGACCATGGACCCTGGTAGTACACTACTTTAGACCAGGGACCCTGGTAGTGCACTACTTTAGACCATGGACCCTGGTAGTACACTACTTTAGACCAGGGACCCTGGTAGTGCACTACTTTAGACCATGGACCCTGGTAGTACACTACTTTAGACCAGGGACCCTGGTAGTGCACTACTTTAGACCATGGACCCTGGTAGTACACTACTTTAGACCAGGGACCCTGGTAGTGCACTACTTTAGACCATGGACCCTGGTAGTACACTACTTTAGACCCTGGTAGTGCACTACTTTAGACCATGGACCCTGGTAGTGCACTATTTTAGACCAGGGACCCTGGTAGTGCACTATTTTAGACCAAGGACCCTGGTAGTACACTACTTTAGACCAGGGACCCTGGTAGTGCACTACTTTAGACCATGGACCCTGGTAGTGCACTACTTTAGACCAGGGACCCTGGTAGTGCACTACTTTAGACCATGGACCCTGGTAGTACACTACTTTAGACCAGGGACCCTGGTAGTACACTACTTTAGACCATGGACCCTGGTAGTACACTACTTTAGACCATGGTAGTGCACTACTTTAGACCAGGGACCCTGGTAGTGCACTACTTTAGACCATGGACCCTGGTAGTGCACTACTTTAGACCAGGGACCCTGGTAGTACACTACTTTAGACCAGGGACCCTGGTAGTACACTACTTTAGACCAGGGACCCTGGTAGTACACTACTTTAGACCAGGGACCCTGGTAGTGCACTACTTTAGACCAGGAACCCTGGTAGTGCACTACTTTAGACCAGGGACCCTGGTAGTACACTACTTTAGACCAGGGACCCTGGTAGTGCACTACTTTAGACCAGGGACCCTGGTAGTGCACTACTTTAGACCAGGGACCCTGGTAGTGCACTACTTTAGAACAGGGACCCTGGTAGTACACTACTTTGGACCCTGGTAGTGCACTACTTTAGACCAGGGACCCTGGTAGTACACTACTTTAGACCAGAGACCCTGGTAGTACACTACTTTAGACCAGGGACCCTGGTAGTGCACTACTTTAGACCATGGACCCTGGTAGTACACTACTTTAGACCAGGGACCCTGGTAGTGCACTACTTTAGACCCTGGTAGTGCACTACTTTAGACCAGGGACCCTGGTAGTGCACTACTTTAGACCAGGGACCCTGGTAGTGCACTACTTTAGACCAGGGACCCTGGTAGTGCACTACTTTAGACCAGGGACCCTGGTAGTGCACTACTTTAGACCATGGACCCTGGTAGTACACTACTTTAGACCAGGGACCCTGGTAGTACACTACTTTAGACCATGGTAGTACACTACTTTAGACCATGGACCCTGGTAGTGCACTACTTTAGACCAGGGACCCTGGTAGTACACTACTTTAGACCAGGGACCCTGGTAGTACACTACTTTAGACCCTGGTAGTACACTACTTTAGACCATGGACCCTGGTTGTACACTACTTTAGACCCTGGTAGTGCACTACTTTAGACCAGGGACCCTGGTAGTACACTACTTTAGACCCTGGTAGTGCACTACTTTAGACCAGGGACCCTGGTAGTGCACTACTTTAGACCAGGGACCCTGGTAGTACACTACTTTAGACCATGGACCCTGGTAGTGCACTACTTTAGACCATGGACCCTGGTAGTGCACTACTTTAGACCAGGGACCCTGGTAGTGCACTACTTTAGACCATGGACCCTGGTAGTGCACTACTTTAGACCAGGGACCCTGGTAGTACACTACTTTAGACCAGGGACCCTGGTAGTGCACTACTTTAGACCATGGACCCTGGTAGTACACTACTTTAGACCATGGACCCTGGTAGTGCACTACTTTAGACCCTGGTAGTACACTACTTTAGACCAGGGACCCTGGTAGTGCACTACTTTAGACCATGGACCCTGGTAGTGCACTACTTTAGACCAGGGACCCTGGTAGTACACTACTTTAGACCAGGGACCCTGGTAGTACACTACTTTAGACCATGGACCCTGGTAGTGCACTACTTTAGACCAGGGACCCTGGTAGTACACTACTTTAGACCATGGACCCTGGTAGTGCACTATTTTAGACCAGGGACCCTGGTAGTGCACTATTTTAGACCAAGGACCCTGGTAGTACACTACTTTAGACCAGGGACCCTGGTAGTGCACTACTTTAGACCATGGACCCTGGTAGTGCACTACTTTAGACCATGGACCCTGGTAGTGCACTACTTTAGACCATGGACCCTGGTAGTGCACTACTTTAGACCCTAGTAGTGCACTACTTTAGACCATGGACCCTGGTAGTACACTACTTTAGACCAGGGACCCTGGTAGTGCACTACTTTAGACCAGGGACCCTGGTAGTGCACTACTTTAGACCAGGGACCCTGGTAGTGCACTACTTTAGACCATGGACCCTGGTAGTACACTACTTTAGACCCTAGTAGTGCACTACTTTAGACCAGAGACCCTGGTAGTGCACTACTTTAGACCAGGGACCCTGGTAGTACACTACTTTAGACCAGGGACCCTGGTAGTACACTACTTTAGACCATGGACCCTGGTAGTGCACTACTTTAGACCAGAGACCCTGGTAGTGCACTACTTTAGACCATGGACCCTGGTAGTACACTACTTTAGACCAGGGACCCTGGTAGTGCACTACTTTAGACCAGGGACCCTGGTAGTGCACTACTTTAGACCAGGGACCCTGGTAGTACACTACTTTAGACCAGAGACCCTGGTAGTACACTACTTTAGACCAGGGACCCTGGTAGTACACTACTTTAGACCAGGGACCCTGGTAGTACACTACTTTAGACCAGGGACCCTGGTAGTGCACTACTTTAGACCATGGACCCTGGTAGTACACTACTTTAGACCCTAGCAGTGCACTACTTTAGACCAGGGACCCTGGTAGTGCACTACTTTAAACCATTGACCCTGGTAGTACACTACTTTATGGAATGGACCCTGGTAGTGCACTACTTTAGACCATGGACCCTGGTAGTGCACTACTTTAAACCCTGGTAGTACACTACTTTAGACCAGGGACCCTGGTAGTGCACTACTTTAAACCATTGACCCTGGTAGTACACTACTTTATGGAATGGACCCTGGTAGTGCACTACTTTAGACCATGGACCCTGGTAGTGCACTACTTTAGACCCTAGTAGTGCACTACTTTAGACCAGGGACCCTGGTAGTGCACTACTTTAAACCATTGACCCTGGTAGTACACTACTTTATGGAATGGACCCTGGTAGTGCACTACTTTAGACCATGGACCCTGGTAGTGCACTACTTTAAACCCTGGTAGTACACTACTTTAGACCAGGGACCCTGGTAGTGCACTACTTTAGACCATGGACCCTGGTAGTGCACTACTTTAGACCAGGGACCCTAGTAGTACACTACTTTAGACCATGGACCCTGGTAGTGCACTACTTTAGACCATGGACCCTGGTAGTGCACTACTTTAGACCAGAGACCCTGGTAGTGCACTACTTTAGACCATGGACCCTGGTAGTGCACTACTTTAGACCAGAGACCCTGGTAGTGCACTACTTTAGACCATGGACCCTGGTAGTTCACTACTTTAGACCAGGGACCCTGGTAGTACACTACTTTAGACCAGGGACCCTGGTAGTGCACTACTTTAGACCATGGATCCTGGTAGTACACTACTTTAGACCAGGGACCCTGGTAGTACACTACTTTAGACCAGGGACCCTGGTAGTACACTACTTTAGACCAGGGACCCTGGTAGTGCACTACTTTAGACCAGAGACCCTGGTAGTGCACTACTTTAGACCAGGGACCCTGGTAGTGCACTACTTTAGACCCTGGTAGTGCACTACTTTAGACCAGGGACCCTGGTAGTGCACTACTTTAGACCATGGACCCTGGTAGTACACTACTTTAGACCAGGGACCCTGGTAGTGCACTACTTTAGACCATGGACCCTGGTAGTACACTACTTTAGACCATGGACCCTGGTAGTACACTACTTTAGACCAGGGACCCTGGTAGTACACTACTTTAGACCAGGGACCCTGGTAGTGCACTACTTTAGACCAGGGACCCTGGTAGTGCACTACTTTAAACCATTGACCCTGGTAGTGCACTACTTTAGACCAGGGACCCTGGTAGTACACTACTTTAGACCATGGACCCTGGTAGTACACTACTTTAGACCCTAGTAGTGCACTACTTTAGACCAGGGACCCTGGTAGTACACTACTTTAGACCAAGGACCCTGGTAGTGCACTACTTTAGACCATGGACCCTGGTAGTACACTACTTTAGACCAGGGACCCTGATAGTACACTACTTTAGACCATGGACCCTGGTAGTACACTACTTTAGACCAGGGACCCTGGTTGTACACTACTTTAGACCAGGGACCCTGGTTGTACACTACTTTAGACCAGGGACCCTGGTAGTGCACTACTTTAAACCATGGACCCTGGTAGTGCACTACTTTAGACCAGGGACCCTGGTAGTACACTACTTTAGACCAGGGACCCTGGTAGTACACTACTTTAGACCAGGGACCCTGGTTGTACACTACTTTAGACCAGGGACCCTGGTAGTACACTACTTTAGACCAGGGACCCTGGTTGTACACTACTTTAGACCAGGGACCCTGGTAGTACACTACTTTAGACCAGGGACCCTGGTAGTGCACTACTTTAGACCAGGGACCCTGGTAGTACACTACTTTAGACCAGGGACCCTGGTTGTACACTACTTTAGACCAGGGACCCTGGTAGTACACTACTTTAGACCAGGGACCCTGGTTGTACACTACTTTAGACCAGGGACCCTGGTAGTGCACTACTTTAAACCATGGACCCTGGTAGTGCACTACTTTAGACCAGGGACCCTGGTAGTACACTACTTTAGACCAGGGACCCTGGTAGTGCACTACTTTAGACCATGGACCCTGGTAGTACACTACTTTAGACCAGGGACCCTGGTTGTACACTACTTTAGACCAGGGACCCTGGTAGTGCACTACTTTAAACCATGGACCCTGGTAGTGCACTACTTTAGACCAGGGACCCTGGTAGTACACTACTTTAGACCAGGGACCCTGGTAGTACACTACTTTAGACCAGGGACCCTGGTTGTACACTACTTTAGACCAGGGACCCTGGTAGTACACTACTTTAGACCAGGGACCCTGGTTGTACACTACTTTAGACCAGGGACCCTGGTAGTACACTACTTTAGACCAGGGACCCTGGTAGTGCACTACTTTAGACCATGGACCCTGGTAGTACACTACTTTAGACCATGGACCCTGGTAGTACACTACTTTAGACCAGGGACCCTGGTAGTACACTACTTTAGACCAGGGACCCTGGTAGTGCACTACTTTAGACCAGGGACCCTGGTAGTGCACTACTTTAAACCATTGACCCTGGTAGTGCACTACTTTAGACCAGGGACCCTGGTAGTACACTACTTTAGACCATGGACCCTGGTAGTACACTACTTTAGACCCTAGTAGTGCACTACTTTAGACCAGGGACCCTGGTAGTACACTACTTTAGACCAAGGACCCTGGTAGTGCACTACTTTAGACCATGGACCCTGGTAGTACACTACTTTAGACCAGGGACCCTGATAGTACACTACTTTAGACCATGGACCCTGGTAGTACACTACTTTAGACCAGGGACCCTGGTTGTACACTACTTTAGACCAGGGACCCTGGTTGTACACTACTTTAGACCAGGGACCCTGGTAGTGCACTACTTTAAACCATGGACCCTGGTAGTGCACTACTTTAGACCAGGGACCCTGGTAGTACACTACTTTAGACCAGGGACCCTGGTAGTACACTACTTTAGACCAGGGACCCTGGTTGTACACTACTTTAGACCAGGGACCCTGGTAGTACACTACTTTAGACCAGGGACCCTGGTTGTACACTACTTTAGACCAGGGACCCTGGTAGTACACTACTTTAGACCAGGGACCCTGGTAGTACACTACTTTAGACCAGGGACCCTGGTAGTACACTACTTTAGACCAGGGACCCTGGTTGTACACTACTTTAGACCAGGGACCCTGGTAGTACACTACTTTAGACCAGGGACCCTGGTTGTACACTACTTTAGACCAGGGACCCTGGTAGTGCACTACTTTAAACCAAGGACCCTGGTAGTGCACTACTTTAGACCAGGGACCCTGGTAGTACACTACTTTAGACCAGGGACCCTGGTAGTACACTACTTTAGACCAGGGACCCTGGTAGTACACTACTTTAGACCAGGGACCCTGGTTCTACACTACTTTAGACCAGGGACCCTGGTAGTGCACTACTTTAGACCAGGGACCCTGGTAGTACACTACTTTAGACCAGGGACCCTGGTAGTACACTACTTTAGACCCTGGTAGTACACTACTTTAGACCAGGGACCCTGGTAGTGCAGTACTTTAGACCAGGGACCCTGGTAGTACACTACTTTAGACCAGGGACCCTGGTAGTACACTACTTTAGACCAGGGACCCTGGTAGTGCACTACTTTAGACCAGGGACCCTGGTAGTGCACTACTTTAGACCATGGACCCTGGTAGTACACTACTTTAGACCAGGGACCCTGGTAGTGCACTACTTTAGACCATGGACCCTGGTAGTACACTACTTTAGACCATGGACCCTGGTAGTACACTACTTTAGACCAGGGACCCTGGTAGTACACTACTTTAGACCAGGGACCCTGGTAGTGCACTACTTTAGACCAGGGACCCTGGTAGTGCACTACTTTAAACCATTGACCCTGGTAGTGCACTACTTTAGACCAGGGACCCTGGTAGTACACTACTTTAGACCATGGACCCTGGTAGTACACTACTTTAGACCCTAGTAGTGCACTACTTTAGACCAGGGACCCTGGTAGTACACTACTTTAGACCAAGGACCCTGGTAGTGCACTACTTTAGACCATGGACCCTGGTAGTACACTACTTTAGACCAGGGACCCTGATAGTACACTACTTTAGACCATGGACCCTGGTAGTACACTACTTTAGACCAGGGACCCTGGTTGTACACTACTTTAGACCAGGGACCCTGGTTGTACACTACTTTAGACCAGGGACCCTGGTAGTGCACTACTTTAAACCATGGACCCTGGTAGTGCACTACTTTAGACCAGGGACCCTGGTAGTACACTACTTTAGACCAGGGACCCTGGTAGTACACTACTTTAGACCAGGGACCCTGGTAGTACACTACTTTAGACCAGGGACCCTGGTTGTACACTACTTTAGACCAGGGACCCTGGTAGTACACTACTTTAGACCAGGGACCCTGGTAGTACACTACTTTAGACCAGGGACCCTGGTAGTACACTACTTTAGACCAGGGACCCTGGTTGTACACTACTTTAGACCAGGGACCCTGGTAGTACACTACTTTAGACCAGGGACCCTGGTTGTACACTACTTTAGACCAGGGACCCTGGTTGTACACTACTTTAGACCAGGGACCCTGGTAGTACACTACTTTAGACCAGGGACCCTGGTAGTGCACTACTTTAGACCAGGGACCCTGGTAGTGCACTACTTTAAACCATTGACCCTGGTAGTGCACTACTTTAGACCAGGGACCCTGGTAGTACACTACTTTAGACCATGGACCCTGGTAGTACACTACTTTAGACCCTAGTAGTGCACTACTTTAGACCAGGGACCCTGGTAGTACACTACTTTAGACCAAGGACCCTGGTAGTGCACTACTTTAGACCATGGACCCTGGTAGTACACTACTTTAGACCAGGGACCCTGATAGTACACTACTTTAGACCATGGACCCTGGTAGTACACTACTTTAGACCAGGGACCCTGGTTGTACACTACTTTAGACCAGGGACCCTGGTTGTACACTACTTTAGACCAGGGACCCTGGTAGTGCACTACTTTAAACCATGGACCCTGGTAGTGCACTACTTTAGACCAGGGACCCTGGTAGTACACTACTTTAGACCAGGGACCCTGGTAGTACACTACTTTAGACCAGGGACCCTGGTTGTACACTACTTTAGACCAGGGACCCTGGTAGTACACTACTTTAGACCAGGGACCCTGGTTGTACACTACTTTAGACCAGGGACCCTGGTAGTACACTACTTTAGACCAGGGACCCTGGTAGTACACTACTTTAGACCAGGGACCCTGGTAGTACACTACTTTAGACCAGGGACCCTGGTTGTACACTACTTTAGACCAGGGACCCTGGTAGTACACTACTTTAGACCAGGGACCCTGGTTGTACACTACTTTAGACCAGGGACCCTGGTAGTGCACTACTTTAAACCATGGACCCTGGTAGTGCACTACTTTAGACCAGGGACCCTGGTAGTACACTACTTTAGACCAGGGACCCTGGTAGTACACTACTTTAGACCAGGGACCCTGGTTCTACACTACTTTAGACCAGGGACCCTGGTAGTGCACTACTTTAGACCAGGGACCCTGGTAGTACACTACTTTAGACCAGGGACCCTGGTAGTACACTACTTTAGACCCTGGTAGTACACTACTTTAGACCAGGGACCCTGGTAGTGCAGTACTTTAGACCAGGGACCCTGGTAGTACACTACTTTAGACCAGGGACCCTGGTTGTACACTACTTTAGACCAGGGACCCTGGTAGTACACTACTTTAGACCAGGGACCCTGGTTGTACACTACTTTAGACCAGGGACCCTGGTAGTGCACTACTTTAAACCATGGACCCTGGTAGTGCACTACTTTAGACCAGGGACCCTGGTAGTACACTACTTTAGACCAGGGACCCTGGTAGTACACTACTTTAGACCAGGGACCCTGGTTCTACACTACTTTAGACCAGGGACCCTGGTAGTGCACTACTTTAGACCAGGGACCCTGGTAGTACACTACTTTAGACCAGGGACCCTGGTAGTACACTACTTTAGACCCTGGTAGTACACTACTTTAGACCAGGGACCCTGGTAGTGCAGTACTTTAGACCAGGGACCCTGGTAGTACACTACTTTAGACCAGGGACCCTGGTAGTACACTACTTTAGACCAGGGACCCTGGTAGTGCACTACTTTAGACCAGGGACCCTGGTAGTACACTACTTTAGACCATGGACCCTGGTAGTAAAGTAGTGTAGGTCAGGGTTCCATAGCCGTAGGCAGAACAGTTGAAACTGGAGCAGCAGCATGACCAGGTGGACTGGGGGCAGCAAGGAGTCATCAGGCCAGGTAGTCCTGAGGCATAGTCCTAGGGCTCAGGTCCTCTGAGAGAAAGAGAGAGCGAGAGGGAGAGAGAGAAAGACAGAGCGAGAGAATTAGAGAGAACATACTTAAATTGACACAGGACACCGGATAAGACGGGAGAAATACTCCAGATTTAACAGACTGATCCTAGCCCCGCGACACAAACTATTGCAGCATAAATACTGGAGGCTGAGACAGGAGGGGTCGGGAGACACTGTGGCCCCATCCGATAATGCCCCTGGACAGGGCCAAACAGTCAGGACATAACCCCACCCACTTTGCCAAAGCATATTCCCCACACCACTAGAGGGATATCTTCAACCACCAACTTACCATCCTGAGACAAGGCCGAGTATAGCCCACGAAGATCTCCCCCACGGACGAACCTGAGGGGGGCGCCAACCCAGACAGGAAGATCACGTCAGTGACTCAACCCACTCAAGTGACGCACCCCTCCTAGAGACGGGATGGAAGAGCACCAGTAAGCCAGTGACTCAGCCCCTATAATAGGGTTAGAGGCAGAGAATCCCAGTGGAGAGAGGGGAACCGGCCAGGCAGAGACAGCAAGAGCGGATCGTTGCTCCAATGCCTTTCCGTTCACCTTCACACCCCTGGGCCAGACTACACGCAATCATAGGACCTACTGAAGAGATGAGTCTTCAATAAAGACTTAAAGGTCGAGACCGAGTCTGCGTGTCTCACATGGATAACTAGACCATTCCATTAGTAAAGATGTAGTAAATACATGTTGATGATTTCATTCCTGTGTTGTTTGTAACTACCCAGGTAGGTTGCAGGCACTAATTACAGTTTGAAGCTTTTTCTTGAGTGGGCAGCTTGATGAAAGCCAGTTAATATTTAAATCACACAGAAAATATACCTCTCTGTTGATATCACATATTATCAAGCATTTCATACGTTATCCAGATACTGACTGTTATCACTTGGTGGTCTATAGCAACTTCCCACCAGAATTGGCTTTAGGTGAGGCAGTTGAACCTGTAGCCATATTACTTCAACAGTATTTAACATGAGATCCTCTCTAAGCTTTACAGGAATGTGGTTCTGAATATTAACAGCAACACCTCCACCACTGGCATTTCTGTCTTTTCTGTAGATGTTATAACCTTGTATCGCTACCACTGTACCATCAAAGGTATCTAAGTGAGTTTCAGTATATAATTGTCATCTGTTACCAGGAAATTATTGATTTCATGAACCTTGTTTCTTAAGCTACATATGTTAACGTGGGATATTTTGAGCACTTTTCTTCTGGGATTCTTACATGATTTTATTGCTTTACTGGGAAGCTTAGCAGAGGTAGACATGCTCAGGTTATTTATGTTAGTGCAGGGTGAGCTGCGAACAGTGAACTTCCTACTAGGGCACACCGGCTTAGTGCTAACAGTATAAATCTAGTTCATAGGCACATGATTACTTCATACAATAGCTGTAAGATCAGCAGAGGCATTCAGGGCAGTTAGAGGGACATACATTAGGTGACTTACATTGTGTCTTCCAACACCCCTGGTGTAATGTACATGTGCTGAAGCATTATGACAACTTAGTGGTAGAGATGAACTGAGCTGGGCTTGGGTCACTGATAAGTCAGCATCATAATGGTAGAGATTAACTGAGCTGGGCTTGGGTCACTGATAAGTCATTGTCTCAACGCAGCCTTATAATGCTGTGAAAGGATCCAGGAACCCAAATTGTTTGGGTGGATCCCATCTTCCTTATAAAACAACCTTTGTTTCCAGAAGGTATCGAAATTGTCAATAAAGTTACTCCCATTGAGCTGCAATAATCACGTAGCCAGTTGTGAAGAGAAAGAATCCTGCTAAAGTATTCAATGCCACGATTGAGAGGACACAGGGCCAGATGTGATCGGAGAGTTCACGGGGCCAGATGTGATCGGAGAGGTCACGGGGCCAGATGTGATCAGATAGGACACGGGGCCAGATGTGATCAGAGAGGACACGGGGCCAGATGTGATCAGAGAGGTCACGGGGCCAGATGTGATCAGAGAGGGCACGGGGCCAGATGTGATCGGAGAGGGCACGGGGCCAGATGTGATCGGAGAGGGCACGGGGCCAGATGTGATCGGAGAGGTCACGGGGCCAGATGTGATCGGAGAGGTCACGGGGCCAGATGTGATCGGAGAGGTCACGGGGCCAGATGTGATCGGAGAGGTCACGGGGCCAGATGTGATCGGAGAGGTCACGGGGCCAGATGTGATCGGAGAGGTCACGGGGCCAGATGTGATCAGAGAGGTCACGGAGCCAGATGTGATCAGAGAGGGCACGGGGCCAGATGTGATCAGAGAGGGCACGGGGCCAGATGTGATCAGAGAGGGCACGGGGCCAGATGTGATCAGAGAGGGCACGGGGCCAGAGGTGATCAGAGAGGGCACGGGGCCAGATGTGATCAGAGAGGCCACGGGGCCAGATGTGATGAGTCTTTTATTAGTGTCTAGCAGGGAATCAACCAGCTCTTTAAAATAGAGTTTCAACTGTTCAGAGCTGCCCTTCATAATGTCATTAAAACCCACATGGACTACGATAGAATCAATGTCCATGTCCTGACCTAGTACATTCGGGTGCAGCTTAGTAATGTAATTTACTCAAGATCCAGGATAGGACATTGTTTTTGCACCAGGAACGGTCCCATTTCTTACCATGGAGCTGCCCAAAATCACGGCTGGCGAGAAGGACGAGGAAATCCTCCCACTCCCACGATTCACAGGATTCAGAAATCTCTTCATATACGGGTGAGAGGCAGGACAACTTGAGCCCGTTGCTCACGGTGCCTGGTGCTGGCCTCCGACAGATGGAAAAGCCCCACTCGATCCAGAGCAGGCACGGAAGGTTGCCTGCTCTGGATCGCCGTCGACTTAGAAATCATAGGAGTAGGATCGCCGTCGACTTAGAAATCATAGGAGTAGGCCCTGTGGCCGCAGATACAGGTACCCCCATCGCTGAAGGAAGATCAGGCTCCAGACACAGGTACCCCATCGCTGAAGGTGAGGAAGATCAGGCTCCAGACACAGGTACCCCCATCGCTGAAGGAAGACCAGGCTCCAGACACAGGTACCCCATCGCTGAAGGAAGACCAGGCTCCAGACACAGGTACCCCATCGCTGAAGGAAGATCAGGCTCCAGACACAGGTACCCCATCGCTGAAGGAAGACCAGGCTCCAGACACAGGTACCCCATCGCTGAAGGAAGACCAGGCTCCAGACACAGGTACCCCATCGCTGAAGGAAGATCAGGCTCCAGACACAGGTACCCCATCGCTGAAGGAAGATCAGGCTCCAGACACAGGTACCCCATCGCTGAAGGAAGATCAGGCTCCAGACACAGGTACCCCATCGCTGAAGGAAGACCAGGCTCCAGACACAGGTACCCCATCGCTGAAGGAAGACAAGGCTCCAGACACAGGTACCCCCATCGCTGAAGGTGAGGAAGACCAGGCTCCAGACACAGGTACCCCATCGCTGAAGGAAGATCAGGCTCCAGACACAGGTACCCCATCGCTGAAGGTGAGGAAGATCAGGCTCCAGACACAGGTACCCCATCGCTGAAGGAAGATCAGGCTCCAGACACAGGTACCCCATCGCTGAAGGAAGATCAGGCTCCAGACACAGGTACCCCATCGCTGAAGGAAGATCAGGCTCCAGACACAGGTACCCCATCGCTGAAGGTGAGGAAGATCAGGCTCCAGACACAGGTACCCCCATCGCTGCAGGAAGATCAGGCTCCAGACACAGGTACCCCATCGCTGCAGGAAGACCAGGCTCCAGACACAGGTACCCCATCGCTGAAGGAAGATCAGGCTCCAGACACAGGTACCCCATCGCTGAAGGAAGATCAGGCTCCAGACACAGGTACCCCATCGCTGAAGGAAGACCAGGCTCCAGACACAGGTACCCCATCGCTGAAGGAAGATCAGGCTCCAGACACAGGTACCCCATCGCTGAAGGAAGACCAGGCTCCAGACACAGGTACCCCATCGCTGAAGGAAGACCAGGCTCCAGACACAGGTACCCCCATCGCTGAAGGTGAGGAAGATCAGGCTCCAGACACAGGTACCCCCATCGCTGAAGGAAGATCAGGCTCCAGACACAGGTACCCCCATCGCTGAAGGAAGACCAGGCTCCAGACACAGGTACCCCCATCGCTGAAGGTGAGGAAGACCAGGCTCCAGACACAGGTACCCCCATCGCTGAAGATGAGGAAGATCAGGCTCCAGACACAGGTACCCCATCGCTGAAGGAAGATCAGGCTCCAGACACAGGTACCCCATCGCTGAAGGAAGACCAGGCTCCAGACACAGGTACCCCATCGCTGAAGGAAGACCAGGCTCCAGACACAGGTACCCCATCGCTGAAGGAAGACCAGGCTCCAGACACAGGTACCCCATCGCTGAAGGAAGACCAGGCTCCAGACACAGGTACCCCCATCGCTGAAGGTGAGGAAGATCAGGCTCCAGACACAGGTACCCCCATCGCTGAAGGAAGATCAGGCTCCAGACACAGGTACCCCCATCGCTGAAGGAAGACCAGGCTCCAGACACAGGTACCCCCATCGCTGAAGGTGAGGAAGACCAGGCTCCAGACACAGGTACCCCCATCGCTGAAGATGAGGAAGATCAGGCTCCAGACACAGGTACCCCATCGCTGAAGGAAGATCAGGCTCCAGACACAGGTATCCCATCGCTGAAGGAAGACCAGGCTCCAGACACAGGTACCCCATCGCTGAAGGAAGACCAGGCTCCAGACACAGGTACCCCATCGCTGAAGGAAGATCAGGCTCCAGACACAGGTACCCCATCGCTGAAGGAAGATCAGGCTCCAGACACAGGTACCCCATTGCTGAAGGAAGACCAGGCTCCAGACACAGGTACCCCATCGCTGAAGGAAGACCAGGCTCCAGACACAGGTACCCCCATCGCTGAAGGTGAGGAAGACCAGGCTCCAGACACAGGTACCCCATCGCTGAAGGAAGATCAGGCTCCAGACACAGGTACCCCATCGCTGAAGGTGAGGAAGATCAGGCTCCAGACACAGGTACCCCATCGCTGAAGGAAGATCAGGCTCCAGACACAGGTACCCCATCGCTGAAGGAAGATCAGGCTCCAGACACAGGTACCCCATCGCTGAAGGTGAGGAAGATCAGGCTCCAGACACAGGTACCCCCATCGCTGCAGGAAGATCAGGCTCCAGACACAGGTACCCCATCGCTGCAGGAAGATCAGGCTCCAGACACAGGTACCCCATCGCTGAAGGAAGATCAGGCTCCAGACACAGGTACCCCATCGCTGAAGGAAGTTCAGGCTCCAGACACAGGTACCCCATCGCTGAAGGTGAGGAAGATCAGGCTCCAGACACAGGTACTCCATCGCTGAAGGAAGATCAGGCTCCAGACACAGGTACCCCATCGCTGAAGGAAGATCAGGCTCCAGACACAGGTACCCCATCGCTGAAGGTGAGGAAGATCAGGCTCCAGACACAGGTACCCCCATCGCTGCAGGAAGATCAGGCTCCAGACACAGGTACCCCATCGCTGCAGGAAGATCAGGCTCCAGACACAGGTACCCCATCGCTGAAGGAAGATCAGGCTCCAGACACAGGTACCCCATCGCTGAAGGAAGTTCAGGCTCCAGACACAGGTACCCCATCGCTGAAGGAAGACCAGGCTCCAGACACAGGTACCCCATCGCTGAAGGAAGATCAGGCTCCAGACACAGGTACCCCATCGCTGAAGGAAGACCAGGCTCCAGACACAAGTACCCCATCGCTGAAGGAAGACCAGGCTCCAGACACAGGTACCCCCATCGCTGAAGGTGAGGAAGATCAGGCTCCAGACACAGGTACCCCCATCACTGAAGGAAGATCAGGCTCCAGACACAGGTACCCCCATCGCTGAAGGAAGACCAGGCTCCAGACACAGGTACCCCCATCGCTGAAGGTGAGGAAGACCAGGCTCCAGACACAGGTACCCCCATCGCTGAAGATGAGGAAGATCAGGCTCCAGACACAGGTACCCCATCGCTGAAGGAAGATCAGGCTCCAGACACAGGTACCCCATCGCTGAAGGAAGACCAGGCTCCAGACACAGGTACCCCATCGCTGAAGGTGAGGAAGACCAGGCTCCAGACACAGGTACCCCCATCGCTGAAGATGAGGAAGATCAGGCTCCAGACACAGGTACCCCCATCGCTGAAGGAAGATCAGGCTCCAGACACAGGTACCCCATCGCTGAAGGAAGACCAGGCTCCAGACACAGGTACCCCATCGCTGAAGGTGAGGAAGATCAGGCTCCAGACACAGGTACCCCCATCGCTGAAGGAAGATCAGGCTCCAGACACAGGTACCCCATCGCTGAAGGAAGACCAGGCTCCAGACACAGGTACCCCATCACTGAAGGTGAGGAAGATCAGGCTCCAGACACAGGTACCCCATCGCTGAAGGAAGACCAGGCTCCAGACACAGGTACCCCATCGCTGAAGGAAGACCAGGCTCCAGACACAGGTACCCCATCGCTGAAGGAAGACCAGGCTCCAGACACAGGTACCCCCATCGCTGAAGGAAGACCAGGCTCCAGACACAGGTACCCCATCGCTGAAGGTGAGGAAGATCAGGCTCCAGACACAGGTACCCCATCGCTGAAGGTGAGGAAGATCAGGCTCCAGACACAGGTACCCCATCGCTGAAGGAAGATCAGGCTCCAGACACAGGTACCCCCATCGACGAAGGGGCAGGAAGATCAGGCTCCAGGATGGTGAAACTATTAGTTGTTTGTATCCCCTCCCGGTCTCTCGTTGGGAGTGTAGACTGCTTTATGGGAGGCCGCTGTCTTCGTCTTCCACGACTCGTGACATGCGACCATCGTTGATTGTCATGATTCTCTTGCTGTGCTCCATCGACTCCGCCATCAGATGGGGGAGGAGA
The DNA here is from genome assembly GCF_045679555.1 of Salvelinus alpinus. Classification (NCBI taxonomy): domain Eukaryota; kingdom Metazoa; phylum Chordata; class Actinopteri; order Salmoniformes; family Salmonidae; genus Salvelinus; species Salvelinus alpinus. The sequence goes on along the minus strand of NC_092111.1, from coordinate 46,255,571 downwards.
GGCAGGAGATGGCTCCCGTGGCGAACAAACTCTAGGCATCCAACAAGTGTGTGAGCGGTAGTGTGTGAGTGGACAAATACACAATAAACAACAGAATCTGAATATAAAATATATATTTTATAACATTTCTCCACATACATATTTACATGTTTTTACAATGAATCATATTTTCTCTTTAACCTATGTGGTTAAGCCTTGAGAATGTGTCACAAATACTTCATTCACAGTGCACTATAAACAATGTCCACGCGTGTCAGTTAAAGTCTTGAATGAATACGTGGTTCACCCTACGTCAAACAGCTTTTCAGAAGATCAAACAAAACAACAGATAATGAAAAGTCTTGCCCAAAAAAACCAATAGTTGATTGTAGATTAATTTGGCCAAACGTCATTGAGGAAACACTAAATGGGCCACAACAGACGAGAAGAGAATGACTGCTAGACTGAACATTAAAGAGAGGGAACATCACTGTCATGTGGAGAATGACTGCCAGACTGAACATTAAAGAGAGGGAACATCACTGTCATGTGGAGAATGACTGCTAGACTGAACATTAAAGAGAGGGAACATCACTGTCATGTGGAGAATGACTGCTAGACTGAACATTAAAGAGAGGGAACATCGCTGTCATGTGGAGAATGACTGCTAGACTGAACATTAAAGAGAGGGAACATCACTGTCATGTGGAGAATGACTGCTAGACTGAGCATTAAAGAGAGGGAACATCACTGTCTTAGTCTGCATCACAAATGGAACCCTACTCCCTATGTAATTCATTACTGTTGACCAGGGCCCATATGGCTGTGGGGCCCTACAGAGGTAATAGGCTGCCAAATGGACAGACTAACCAGGGCGATGGAGCCACTGAACCTCAGATTTGAATGGAGAAAGAGCAGTAATCACAGTACAGCACAGTACTCAGGGTAGAAATAGTCAGTTCAGGACTCAGGGTAGAAATAGTCTGTTCAGGACTCAGGGTAGAAATAGTCTGTTCAGGACTCAGGGTAGAAATAGTCCGTTCAGGACTCAGGGTAGAAATAGTCCGTTCAGGACTCAGGGTAGAAATAGTCCGTTCAGGACTCAGGGTAGAAAAATGCCGTTCAGGACTCAGGGTAGAAATAGTCAGTTCAGGACTCAGGGTAGAAATAGTCAGTTCAGGACTCAGGGTAGAAATAGTCAGTTCAGGACTCAGGGTAGAAATAGTCAGTTCAGGACTCAGGGTAGAAATAGTCAGTTCAGTAGTCAGGGTAGAAATAGTCAGTTCAGTAGTCAGGGTAGAAATAGTCCGTTCAGTAGTCAGGGTAGAAATAGTCAGTTCAGTAGTCAGGGTAGAAATAGTCAGTTCAGTAGTCAGGGTAGAAATAGTCAGTTCAGTACTCAGGGTAGAAATAGTCAGTTCAGTACTCAGGGTAGAAATAGTCAGTTCAGGACTCAGTGTAGAAATAGTCAGTTCAGGACTCAGGGTAGAAATAGTCAGTTCAGTACTCAGGGTAGAAATAGTCAGATGTCAGTTCAGTACTCAGGGTAGAAATAGTCAGATGTCAGTTCAGTACTCAGGGTAGAAATAGTCAGATGTCAGTTCAGTACTCAGGGTAGAAATAGTCAGTTCAGTACTCAGTGTAGAAATAGTCAGTTCAGGACTCGGGGTAGAAATAGTCAGTTCAGGACTTGCGGTAGAAATAGTCAGTTCAGGACTCGCGGTAGAAATAGTCAGTTCAGGACGCAGGGTAGAAATAGTCAGTTCAGGACTCAGGGTAGAAATAGTCAGTTCAGGACTCAGGGTAGAAATAGTCAGTTCAGGACTCAGGGTAGAAATAGTCAGTTCAGGACTCAGGGTAGAAATAGTCCGTTCAGGACTCAGGGTAGAAATAGTCAGTTCAGGACTCAGGGTAGAAATAGTCCGTTCAGGACTCAGGGTAGAAATAGTCAGTTCAGTACTCAGGGTAGAAATAGTCAGTTCAGTACTCAGGGTAGAAATAGTCAGTTCAGGACTCAGGGTAGAAATAGTCAGTTCAGTACTCAGGGTAGAAATAGTCAGTTCAGGACTCAGGGTAGAAATAGTCAGTTCAGGACTCAGGGTAGAAATAGTCAGTTCAGTACTCAGGGTAGAAATAGTCAGTTCAGGACTCAGGGTAGAAATAGTCAGTTCAGTACTCAGGGTAGAAATAGTCAGTTCAGGACTCAGGGTAGAAATAGTCAGTTCAGGACTCAGTGTAGAAATAGTCAGTTCAGGACTCAGGGTAGAAATAGTCAGTTCAGTACTAAGGGTAGAAATAGTCAGATGTCAGTTCAGTACTCAGGGTAGAAATAGTCAGTTCAGTACTAAGGGTAGAAATAGTCAGATGTCAGTTCAGTACTCAGGGTAGAAATAGTCAGATGTCAGTTCAGTACTCAGGGTAGAAATAGTCAGATGTCAGTTCAGTACTCAAGGTAGAAATAGTCAGATGTCAGTTCAGTATTCAGGGTAGAAATAGTCAGTTCAGTACTCAGGGTAGAAATAGTCAGTTCAGTACTCAGGGTAGAAATAGTCAGTTCAGTACTCAGGGTAGAAATAGTCAGATGTCAGTTCAGTACTCAGTGTAGAAATAGTCAGATGTCAGTTCAGTACTCAGGGTAGAAATAGTCAGTTCAGTACTCAGGGTAGAAATAGTCAGATGTCAGTTCAGTACTCAGGGTAGAAATAGTCAGTTCAGTACTCAGGGTAGAAATAGTCAGTTCAGTACTCAGTGTAGAAATAGTCAGATGTCAGTTCAGAAATAGTCAGATGTCAGTTCAGGACTCAGGGTAGAAATAGTCAGTTCAGTACTCAGTGTAGAAATAGTCAGATGTCAGTTCATGACTCAGGCTAGAAATATACACTTTCCCACACCTCTATTAGCCCCTGAGTTTCTACTCTGTTGTTCCCTCAGCTATTTACCAAAACAGTGTCAGGGTGTCGGTTTGAACAGCAGATTGTATCTTTAGTCTACTCTAGTAAAACATCATCATGTGATGGTGAGCTGGTTTTTAGCACCAAATTACTTATTGTGAACACACACAACGCACAATGATGGTTGAGTACTTCACACAATTCCCTTAATCTAACACATAGATGAAACACTACAGTACTTTGAGTTACAAACTTGTGTCTGAGGTACATACACAACAGTATACGACCAATATCCAATAACAAATCAAAATAAAATGTAAACCCTCTTGAAGGTAACATTTGAGCATGTTTAGTTCCGATTCCACTCGAGGGGCTGAGTCACGTTGATACATCCCATCAATCAACAGAACAGATCATCCTCCTCTTCCACATCACAGGAAGGCACTGTCTGTTCCACTGAGCCCACTTCCTGTTCACTGTCCCCTGTTTCCTGTGCGTTGTCGGCAGTGGTGTGGAACCACGGATGGATAAGCACCTCGGCGGCAGTCAGTCTGTCCCATGGTTCTTTCCTCAGCAGGGATCGCAGCAGGCACTTGGCCCGGGGAGAGAGGCCCTCGGGTAGGCAGCAATGGCCCCGGCGGATCTTGGAGAAGAGGGTAGCTGGGTCTGGGTCGTGGAAAGGGTAGCGTCCCACCAGCATAGTGTAGAGCATCACCCCTAGGGACCAGACGTCCGCCTGCTTCCCTGAGTAGGAGCTGGAGCCGTTCAGGATCTCTGGGCTGATGTAGGCTGGGCAGCCGTAGGTGTCTGACGTGGAGTCATCATCTCCTTCTAGAACCCTGCAGTCCTCCAGGCCTTCCAGCTTCACATGGGTCCTACAGGACAGAAAGAGCATGGGTTGGTTATTAACAGAGAGGGCGAAGCAAGAGGCTCCACTCACATCAAAATCTGTCCACGTGAGAATACAGCGATAAGCAGACCAAGAGGGTATTTTTTTGTATGGAGGTCTATGAGAAAGTGTCGGATTTGCTCAACAAGAATTGTGCTTGCTAATTCGCTAAGTGAGACTTATTTGATCGAATATAAGTTCCGTAATGTTTAGGTTGTTACGAATGTACTGATAAAAGTGGATGCACGTGCCATCTCGGCAACTTTGAGAAATCTATTTTATATTGGAGTCTGTTGTTCACATGCGTATCTGCCCTCTCACTGGCTAGAATGTTCCCACCTGACCTCGCTTCCTCCCACCTGGTCTCGCTTCCTCCCACCTGGTCTCGCTTCCTCCCACCTGACCTCGCTTCCTCCCACCTGACCTCGCTTCCTCCCACCTGACCTCGCTTCCTCCCACCTGACCTCGCTTCCTCCCACCTGCCTTTCTGCCGTTGCGACAACGACTCACGTTGTTTGAGACCATCTCGTCATTATATAACATATCTCTGATATTAGAAATTGGACGGTAGATCCGAAGTCAGAACGATCACCAGTCACACTTTATTTGGATAGTCCGGATTTTCCATCTGTAGATGCTCTACAGATGGTCATACTATCACCAAACTATCTGTCGATAAGCAACTGCTTGCTAATGTTAGGATTATGGTTAGACTAAGGGTTAGGTTTAGTGCTAGGGTAAGGATTAAGTTTAGGATAAGGGTTAAGGTTAGGGTAAGGGTTAGGTTTAGTGCTAGGGTAAGGATTAAGTTTAGGATAAGGGTTAAGGTTAGGGTTAGAGCTAGATACTATATATACAAAAGTATGTTGATACCCCTTCAAATTAGTGGAGTTGACTATTTCAACCATACCCGTTGCTGACAGGTGTATAAAATCAAGCACACAGCCATGCAATCTCCATAGTAACAGGTGGCAGTAGAATGGCATTACTGAAGAGCTCAATGACTTTCAACGTGGCACCATCATAGGATGCCACTTTTCTAACAAGTCAGTTTGTCAAATATCTTCCCTGCTAGAGCTGCCCCCGGTCAACTGTAAGTGCTGTTATTGTAAAGTGGAAACATCTAGGAGCAACAACAACTCAGCCGCTAAGTGGTAGGCTACAAAAGCTGTCCTTGGTTGCAATACTCACTACCGAGTTCCAAACTGCCTCTGGAAGCAACATCAGTACAATAACTGTTCGTCTGGAGCTTCATGAAATGGGTTTCCATGGCCGAGCAGACGCACACAAGCCTAAGATCACCATGCGCAATGCCAAGTGTTGTCTGGAGTGGTGTAAAGCTCGCCACCATTAGACACTGGAGCAGTGGAAACGTATTCTCAGGAGTGAAGAATCACACTTCACCATTCAGTCCGACGGACAAATCTGGGTTTGGCGGATGCCAGGAGAACACTACCTGCCCCAATGCATAGTGCCAACTGTAAAGTTTGGTGGAGGAGGAATACTGGTCTGTGGCTGTTTTTCATGGTTTGGGCTAGACCCCTTAGTTCCAGTGAAGGCAAATCTTAAATCTACAGCACACAATGACATTCTAGACGATTCTGTGCTTCCAACTTTGTGGAAACAGTTTGGGGAAGGCCCTTTCCTGTTTCCACATGACAATGGCCCTCATGCACAAAGCGAGTTCCTAACAGAAATGGTTTGTCAAGATCGATGTGGAAGAACTTGACTGGCCTGCGCAGAGCCCTCAACCCCATCGAACACCTTTGGGATGAATTGGAACGCCAACCGTAAGCCAGGCCTAATCGCCCAACATCCGTGCCCGACCTCACTAATGCTTTTTTGTTTTAATGGAAGCAATGTTCCAACACCTAGTGGAAAGCCTTCCCAAAAGAGTGGAGGCTGTTATAGCAGCAATGTTCCAACATCTAGTGGAAAGCCTTCCCAGAAGAGTGGAGGCTGTTATAGCAGCAATGTTCCAACATCTAGTAGAAAGCCTTCCCAGAAGAGTGGAGGCTGTTATAGCAGCAATGTTCCAACATCTAGTGGAAAGCCTTCCCAGAAGAGTGGAGGCTGTTATAGCAGCAATGTTCCAACATCTAGTAGAAAGCCTTCCCAGAAGAGTGGAGGCTGTTATAGCAGCAATGTTCCAACATCTAGTGGAAAGCCTTCCCAGAAGAGTAGAGGCTGTTATAGCAGCAATGTTCCAACATCTAGTAGAAAGCCTTCCCAGAAGAGTGGAGGCTGTTATAGCAGCAATGTTCCAACATCTAGTGGAAAGCCTTCCCTGAAGAGTGGAGGCTGTTATAGCAGCAATGTTCAACACCTAGTGGAAAGCCTTCCCAGGAGAGTGGAGGCTGTTATAGCAGCAATGTTCCAACATCTGGTGGAAAGCCTTCCCAGAAGAGTGGAGGCTGTTATAGCAGCAATGTTCCAACATCTAGTGGAAAGCCTTCCCAGAAGAGTGGAGGCTGTTATAGCAGCAATGTTCCAACATCTAGTGGAAAGCCTTCCCAGAAGAGTGGAGGCTGTTATAGCAGCAATGTTCCAACACCTAGTGGAAAGCCTTCCCAGAAGAGTGGAGGCTGTTATAGCAGCAATGTTCCAACATCTAGTGGAAAGCCTTCCCAGAAGAGTGGAGGCTGTTATAGCAGCAATGTTCCAACATCTGGTGGAAAGCCTTCCCAGAAGAGTGGAGGCTGTTATAGCAGCAATGTTCCAACATCTAGTGGAAAGCCTTCCCAGAAGAGTGGAGGCTGTTATAGCAGCAATGTTCCAACATCTGGTGGAAAGCCTTCCCAGAAGAGTGGAGGCTGTTATAGCAGCAATGTTCCAACATCTGGTGGAAAGCCTTCCCAGAAGAGTGGAGGCTGTTATAGCAGCAATGTTCCAACATCTAGTGGAAAGCCTTCCCAGAAGAGTGGAGGCTGTTATAGCAGCAATGTTCCAACACCTAGTGGAAAGCCTTCCCAGAAGAGTGGAGGCTGTTATAGCAGCAATGTTCCAACATCTAGTGGAAAGCCTTCCCAAAAGAGTGGAGGCTGTTATAGCAGCAATGTTCCAACATCTAGTGGAAAGCCTTCCCAGAAGAGTGGAGGCTGTTATAGCAGCAATGTTCCAACACCTAGTGGAAAGCCTTCCCAGAAGAGTGGAGGCTGTTATAGCAGCAATGTTCCAACATCTAGTGGAAAGCCTTCCCAAAAGAGTGGAGGCTGTTATAGCAGCAAAGGGGGGACCAACTCCATATTAATGCCCATGATTTTGGAATGAGATGTTGGACAAACAGGTTTCCACATAGTTTTGGTGTAGTTAGTTGGAATATTACTGATAGTCTGTAGAATATCTATAGATGGACAAATAAAGTGTTACCTGCTCCTTAATGTAGGGGGAGGACATCTTAGGTGTAACACCAGAAACAATTGTGAAATTAAAGATATAGGCCAAGGATTCTGCAATTCAGTGCCTTGCAAAAGTATTCATCCCCGTTGGCGTTTTTCCTATTTTGTTACATGACAACCTGTAATTTAAATGGATTTTTATTTGGATTTCATGTAATGAACATACACAAAATAGTCCTAATTGGTGAAGTGAAATGAAAAAAAATACTTATGAATAAATTACAAAATAATTAAAACAGAAAAGTGGTGTGTGCATATGTATTCACCCCGTTGCTATGATGCCCCTAAATAAGATCTGGTGCAACCAATTATCTTCAGAAGTGACATAGTTAGTTCCCTACACAGGGCCTATAGGGCTCTGGTCAAAAGTAGTGCACTATACAGTATACTGTATATAGAGAATAGAGTGCCATTTGTAACTTAGTCAATATCCGCGCCTCTTGTAACCCAAGAAAGACCATGTAGAGTATGGGCTTCCAACAGTGGCTAACAGTTACTGGTCTGTCTGAAAGAGACAAACAGCCCTGGTGCATAGCGACAGAGAGAAAGTAGGTGAGTCATCTCCAGGTGGAGTGGTAGAGATTTGTCCTCTCTCTTCCCCCTTCCCCTCCTCTGCTCTCTCTTCCCCCTTCCCCTCCACTCTCTTCCTTTTTTCTCCTATCCTCCCCTCCCTTCCTCTCTTCCTCCCCTCCCCTCCTCTCCTCTCTTCCTCCCCTCCCATCTCTTCCTCTCATCCCCTCCTCTCTTCCCCTCCCCTCCTCTCCTCCCCTCCCCTCCCCTCCCCTCCCCTCCCCTCCTCTCCTATCTCTCTCTTCCTCCCCTCCTCTCTTCGCCTCCCCTCTCTTCCTCCCCTCCTCTCCTCTCCTCTCTTCCTCCCCTCCCATCTCTTCCTCTCATCCCCTCCTCTCTTCCCCTCCCCTCCTCTCCTCCCCTCCCCTCCCCTCCTCTCCTATCTCTCTCTTCCTCCCCTCCTCTCTTCCCCTCCCCTCTCTTCCTCCCCTCCTCTCTTCCCCTCCCCTCCTCTCCTCTCTCTTCCTCCTCTCTTCTCCTTTTAATTATGATGGTTCATTTACATTTACATTTACATTTACATTTAAGTCATTTAGCAGACGCTCTTATCCAGAGCGACTTACAAATTGGTGCATTCACCTTATGATATCCAGTGGAACAACCACTTTACAATAGTGCATCTAACTCTTTTAAGGGGGGGGGGCGGTTAGAAGGATTACTTTATCCTATCCTAGGTATTCCTTAAAGAGGTGGGGTTTCAGGTGTCTCCGGAAGGTGGTGATTGACTCCGCTGACCTGGCGTCGTGAGGGAGTTTGTTCCACCATTGGGGTGCCAGAGCAGCGAACAGTTTTGACTGGGCTGAGCGGGAACTGTACTTCCTCAGAGGTAGGGAGGCGAGCAGGCCAGAGGTGGATGAACGCAGTGCCCTTGTTTGGGTGTAGGGCCTGATCAGAGACTGAAGGTACGGGGGTGCCGTTCCCCTCACAGCTCCGTAGGCAAGCACCATGGTCTTGTAGCGGATGCGAGCTTCAACTGGAAGCCAGTGGAGAGAGCGGAGGAGCGGGGTGACGTGAGAGAACTTGGGAAAGTTGAACACCAGACGGGCTGCGGCGTTCTGGATGAGTTGTAGGGGTTTAATGGCACAGGCAGGGAGCCCAGCCAACAGCGAGTTGCAGTAATCCAGACGGGAGATGACAAGTGCCTGGATTAGGACCTGCGCCGCTTCCTGCGTTACGGTTCATGTGATGGATGGGCATTCCTGCTGTTAGAATAAAGACTGGGGTATTCTGTAATCAATCATGTGATAATACATCAACTCAGATCTGCCTGTGCACTTCAATATAATCAATGTATGAAGTACAGTTGAAGTCGGAAGTCATTAAAACTCATTTTTCAACCACTTCACAAATATCTTGTTAAAAAACTATAGTTTTGGCTAGTCGGTTAGGACATCTACTGTGTTCATGACACAAGTCATTTCCCCAACAATTGTTTAGACAGATTATTTCACTTATAATTCAATGTGTCACAATTCCAGTGGGTCAGAAGTTTACATACACTAAGTTGATAGCTTGGAAAATTCCAGAAAATGATATCGTGGCCTTATAGGTTTCTAATAGGCTAATTGACGTAATTTGAGTCAATTGGAGGTGTACCTGTGGATGTATTTCAAGGCCTACCTTCAAACTCAGTGCCTCTTTGCTTGACATCATGGGAAAAACCAAAGAAATCATCCAAGAATTTCCAACCGCCTGAAGGTACCACGTTCATCTGTACAAACAATAGTACGCAAGTATAAACACCATGGGACCACGCAGCTGTCAAAAAGTATCTATACCCACAGTAAAATATCGACATAACCTGAAAGGCCACTCAGTAAGGAAGAAGCCACTGCTCCAAAACCGCCATCAAAAAGCCAGACTACGGTTTGCAACTGCACATGGGGACAAAGATCGTACTTTTTGGAGAAATGTCCTCTGGTCTGATGAAACAAAAATAGATCTGTTTGGCCATAATGACCATCGTTATGTTGGAGGAAAAAGGACAGGCTTGCAAACCGAAGAACACCATCCCAACCGTGAAGCACGGGGGTGGCAGCATCATGTTGTGGGGGTGCTTTGCTGCAAGAGGGACTGGTGCACTTCACAAAATAGATGGTATCATGAGGGAGGAAAAGTATGTGGGTATATTCAAGCAATATCTCAAGACATCAGTCAGGAAGTTTAAACTTGGTTGCAAATGGGTCTTCCAAACGTACAATGACCCCAAGCATACTTCCAAAGATGTGGCAAAATGGCTTAAGGACAACAAAGTCAAGGTATTGGAGTGGCCATCACAAAGCCCTGACCTCAATCCCATAGAAAATGTGTGGGCAGAACTGAAAAAGCATGTGCGAGCAAGGAGGCCTAAAAACCTGACTCAGTTATACCAGCTCTGTCAGGAGGAATGGGCCAAAATTCACCCAACTTATTGTGGAAAGCTTGTGGAAGGCTACCAGAAACGTTTGACCCAAGTTAAACAATTTAAAAGCAATGCTACCAAATACTAATTGAGTGTATGCAAACTTCTGACCCACTGGGAATGTGCTGAAATAAACAATTCTCTCTACTATTATTCGGACATTTCACATTCTTAAAATAAAGTGGTGATCCTAACTGACCTAAGACAGGGAATTCTACTAGGATTAAATGTCAGGAATTGTGAACAACTGAGTATAAATGTATTTGGCTAAGGTGTATGTAGACTTCCGACTTCAACTGTAATGTTGTGGGGAGAGGAGAGCAGTGGGGAGAGGAGAGCAGTGGGGAGAGGAGAGCAGTGGGGAGAGGAGAGCAGTGGGGAGAGGAGAGGAGAGCAGTGGGGGAGAGGAGAGCAGTGGGGGAGAGGAGAGCAGTGGGGAGAGGAGAGGAGAGCAGTGGGGAGAGGAGAGGAGAGCAGTGGGGAGAGGAGAGCAGTGGGGAGAGGAGAGCAGTGGGGAGAGGAGAGGAGAGCAGTGGGGAGAGGAGAGGAGAGCAGTGGGGGAGAGGAGACCAGCGGGGAGAGGAGACCAGCGGGGAGAGGAGACCAGCGGGGAGCGGAGACCAGCGGGGAGCGGAGACCAGCGGGGAGAGGAGACCAACGGGGAGAGGAGACCAGCGGGGAGAGGAGACCAGCGGGGAGAGGAGACCAGCGGGGAGAGGAGAGGAGACCAGCGGGGAGAGGAGAGGAGAGCAGCGGGGAGAGGAGAGGAGAGCAGCGGGGAGAGGAGAGCAGCGGGGAGAGGAGAGCAGTGGGGAGAGGAGAGGAGAGCAGTGGGGAGAGGAGAGCAGTGGGGAGAGGAGAGGAGAGCAGTGGGGAGAGGAGAGCAGTGGGGAGAGGAGAGCAGTGGGGAGAGGAGAGGAGAGCAGTGGGGAGAGGAGAGGAGAGCAGCGGGGAGAGGAGAGCAGCGGGGAGAGGAGAGGAGAGCAGCGGGGAGAGGAGAGCAGCGGGGAGAGGAGAGGAGAGCAGCGGGGAGAGGAGACCAGCGGGGAGAGGAGAGGAGAGCAGCGGGGAGAGGAGACCAGCGGGGAGAGGAGACCAGCGGGGAGAGGAGACCAGCGGGGAGAGGAGACCAGCGGGGAGAGGAGAGCAGCGGGGAGAGGAGAGCAGCGAGGAGAGGAGAGCAGCGGGGAGAGGAGAGCAGCGGGGAGAGGAGAGCAGCGGGGAGAGGAGAGCAGCGGGGAGAGGAGAGCAGTGGGGGAGAGGAGACCAGCGGGGAGAGGAGACCAGCGGGGAGAGGAGAGCAGCGGGGAGAGGAGAGCAGCGGGGAGAGGAGAGCAGCGGGGAGAGGAGAGCAGCGGGGAGAGGAGAGCAGTGCTATGTAAAAATGTACTGTCACAAATCGCAGGATGGTCAAGCCGTCATCTATGTCAAATCAGTCTGGTGGGTCAGCCTGCTCGCCTGGTGTGTGTGTGTGTGTGTGTGTGTGTGTGTGTGTGCGTGCATTTGTGTCGGGCCTGGCAGCAGAGTGTCACAATGTCAACAGCCAACAGCCACTTAAGTCTAGCTTGCTAATATTATCTCTGTGCAAGGTTGGCTGTGTCTCCGTTCATGATCTCCAACTTTCGCTTAGCGCCTCTCTTCCACCCTCACTCTCTCCCTTCCACCCTCACTCTCTCCCTTCAACCCTCACTCTCTCCCTTCCACCCTCACTCTCTCCCTTCTACCCTCACTCTCTCCCTTCCACCCTCACTCTCACCCACCCTCCGACCCTCCCTTCTACCCTCACTCTCTCCCATCCTCACTCTCTCCCATCCTCCGTCCCTCCCTTCCACCTTCACTCTCTCCCTTCCACCCTCACTCTCTCCCTTCCACCCTCACTCTCACCCACCCTCCGACCCTCCCTTCTACCCTCACTCTCTCCCATCCTCACTCTCTCCCATCCTCCCTCCCTCCCTTCCACCCTCACTCTCTCCGACCCTCACTCTCTCCTTTCGACCCTCACTCTATCCCATCCTCCGTCCCTTATTTCCACCCTCACTCTCTTCCACCCTCACTCTCTCCCATCCTCCGCCCCTCCCTTCCACCCTCACTCACTCTCTCCCACCCTCACTCTGTCCTTTTGACCCTCACTCTATCCCATCCTCCGTCCCTTATTTCCACCCTCATTCTTTCCCACCCTCACTTTCTCCCATCCTCAGTCCCTCCCTTCTACCCTCACTCTCTCCCATCCTCCGTCCCTCCCTTCCACCCTCACTCTCTCCCATCTCCCATCCTCCGTCCCTCCCTTCCACCCTCACTCTCTCCCATCCTCCGTCCCTCCCTTCCACCCTCACTCTCTCCCATCCTCCGTCCTTCCCTCCCTTCCACCCTCACTCTCTCCCATCCTCCGTCCCTCCCATCCTCCGTCCCTCCCTTCCACCCTCACTCTCTCCCATCCTCCGTCCCTTATTTCCACCCTCACTCTCTTCCACCCTCACTCTCTCCCATCCTCCGCCCCTCCCTTCCACCCTCACTCTCGCCCATCCTCCGTCCCTCCCTTCCACCCTCACTCTCGCCCATCCTCCGCCCCTCCCTTCCACCCTCACTCTCGCCCATCCTCCGTCCCTCCCTTCTACCTTCACTCTCTCCCACCCTCACTCTCTCCCACCCTCACTCTCTCCCATCCTCACTCTCTCCCATACTCACTCTCGCCCTTCCTCCGTCCCTCCCTTCTACCCTCACTCTCTCCCACCCTCACTCTCTCCCACCCTCACTCTCTCCCATCCTCCGTCCCTCCCTTCCACCCTCACTCTCTCCCATCCTCCGTCCCTTATTTCCACCCTCACTCTCTCCCATCCTCCGTCCCTCCCTTCCACCCTCACTCTCTCCCATCCTCCGTCCCTTATTTCCACCCTCACTCTCTTCCACCCTCACTCTCTCCCATCCTCCGCCCCTCCCTTCCACCCTCACTCTCTCCCTTCCACCCTCACTCTCTCCCATCCTCACTCTCTCCCATCCTCCGTCCCTCCCTTCCACCCTCACTCTCTCCCACCCTCCGCCCCTCCCTTCCACCCTCACTCTCTCCCACCCTCCGCCCCTCCCTTCCATCCTCACTCTCTCCCATCCTCTGTCCCTCCCTTCCACCCTCACTCTCTCCCACCCTCCGTCCCTCCCTCCCCCCTCCCTCTCTCCCACCCTCCGCCCCTCCCTTCTACCCTCACTCTCTCCCACCCTCACTCTCTCCCACCCTCACTCTCTCCCATCCTCCGTCCCTCCCTTCCACCCTCACTCTCTCCCATCCTCCGTCCCTTATTTCCACCCTCACTCTCTCCCATCCTCCGTCCCTCCCTTCCACCCTCACTCTCTCCCATCCTCACTCTCTCCCACCCTCCGTCCCTCCCTCCCCCCTCCCTCTCTCCCACCCTCCGCCCCTCCCTCCCCCCTCCCTCTCTCCCACCCTCCGTCCCTCCCTCCCCCCTCCCTCTCTCCCACCCTCCGCCCCTCCCTCCCTCCTCAGTGCAGTGGAGTGACTCATCCCCTTTTCAGCCGTATTGCTATCAGAGAGACTTGAGCAGAGCGACTCCAGCTTCTCACACAACAACACAACACCACAACACAACAACACAACACAACACAACACAACACAAGCATTGCTGTTGAAACTCTGCACGAATCAGTTCTACCACATTAGAGGCTGCTGCCTATAGGCATTGACTAGGAATCACTGGCCACATTAAGGAATGGAACACGAGTCACTTTAATAATGTTTACATATCTGGCATTACTCATCTCATATGTACGTACTGTTTTCTAAACTATTATACGGTATCGTAGTCCGTTCCGCTCTGACATCGCTCGTCCATATGTATATAGTCTTCATTCATTCCTTACTTAGATTTGTGTTATATGTTGTGTAATTTGTTAGATGTTACTTGTTAGATATTACTGCACTGTTGGAGCTAGGAACACAAGCATTTCGCTACACCCACAATAACATCTGCTAAATGTGTTTGTGACAAATAACATTTGATTTGATTTCTATTAAGAGAGGAGAGGACTATGGGAAAAAGGAGGTGTTCCACAGTAAGACATTGAGGCTGTCTGTAGGAGGGAGGAGGGGGAGGAGGTGTTCTACAGTAAGACATTGAGGCTGTCTGTATGAGGGAGGAGGGGGAGGAGGTGTTCCACAGTAAGACATTGAGGCTGTCTGTAGGGGGGGGAGGGAGAGGAGGGGGAGGAGGTGTTCTACAGTAAAGACATTGAGGCTGTCTGTAGGGGGAGGAGGGGGAGGAGGGGGAGGAGGTGTTCTACAGTAAAGACATTGAGGCTGTCTGTAGGGGGAGGAGGGGGAGAAGGGGGAGGAGGTGTTCTACAGTAAGACATTGAGGCTGTCTGTAGGGGGAGGAGGGGGAGGAGGTGTTCTACAGTAAAGACATTGAGGCTGTCTGTAGGGGGAGGAGGGGGAGGAGGTGTTCTACAGTAAGACATTGAGGCTGTCTGTAAGGGGAGGAGGGGGAGGAGGGGGAGGAGGTGTTCCACAGTAAGACATTGAGGCTGTCTGTAGGGGGAGGAGGGGGAGGAGGTGTTCTACAGTAAGACATTGAGGCTGTCTGTAGGGGAGGAGGGGGAGGAGGTGTTCTACAGTAAAGACATTGAGGCTGTCTGTAGGGGAGGAGGGGGAGGAGGTGTTCTACAGTAAAGACATTGAGGCTGTCTGTAGGGGAGGAGGGGGAGGAGGGGTTCTACAGTAAGACATTGAGGCTGTCTGTAGGGGAGGAGGGGGAGAAGGTGTTCTACAGTAAGACATTGAGGCTGTCTGTAGGGGAGGAGGGGGAGGAGGTGTTCTACAGTAAGACATTGAGGCTGTCTTTAGGGGGAGGAGGTGTTCTACAGTAAAGACATTGAGGCTGTCTGTAGGGGAGGAGGGGGAGAAGGTGTTCTACAGTAAGACATTGAGGCTGTCTGTAGGGGGAGGAGGGGGAGGAGGTGTTCTACAGTAAGACATTGAGGCTGTCTGTAGGGGGAGGAGGGGTTCTACAGTAAGACATTGAGGCTGTCTGTAGGGGGAGGAGGGGGAGGAGGTGTTCTACAGTAAAGACATTGAGGCTGTCTGTAGGGGGAGGAGGGGGAGGAGGTGTTCCACAGTAAAGACATTGAGGCTGTCTGTAGGGGGAGGAGGGGAAGGAGGGGGAGGAGGGGAAGGAGGGGGAGGAGGTGTTCTACAGTAAAGACATTGAGGCTGTCTGTAGGGGGAGGAGGGGGAGGAGGTGTTCTACAGTAAAGACATTGAGGCTGTCTGTAGGGGGAGGAGGGGGAGGAGGTGTTCCACAGTAAAGACATTGAGGCTGTCTGTAGGGGGAGGAGGGGAAGGAGGGGGAGGAGGGGAAGGAGGGGGAGGAGGTGTTCTACAGTAAAGACATTGAGGCTGTCTGTAGGGGGAGGAGGGGGAGAAGGGGGAGGAGGGGGAGGAGGTGTTCCACAGTAAAGACATTGAGGCTGTCTGTAGGGGGAGGAGGGGAAGGAGGGGGAGGAGGGGAAGGAGGGGGAGGAGGTGTTCTACAGTAAAGACATTGAGGCTGTCTGTAGGGGGAGGAGGGGGAGAAGGGGGAGGAGGGGGAGGAGGTGTTCCACAGTAAAGACATTGAGGCTGTCTGTAGGGGGAGGAGGGGGAGGAGGTGTTCCACAGTAAGACATTGAGGCTGTCTGTAGGGGAGGAGGGGGAGGAGGTGTTCCACAGTAAGACATTGAGGCTGTCTGTAGGGGGAGGAGGGGGAGGAGGTGTTCCACAGTAAGACATTGAGGCTGTCTGTAGGGGGAGGAGGGGGAGGAGGTGTTCCACAGTAAAGACATTGAGGCTGTCTGTAGGGGAGGAGGGGGAGGAGGGGTTCTACAGTAAGACATTGAGGCTGTCTGTAGGGGAGGAGGGGGAGGAGGTGTTCTACAGTAAGACATTGAGGCTGTCTGTAGGGGAGGAGGGGGAGGAGGGGTTCTACAGTAAAGACATTGAGGCTGTCTGTAGGGGGAGGAGGGGGAGGAGGTGTTCTACAGTAAGACATTGAGGCTGTCTGTAGGGGGAGGAGGGGGAGGAGGTGTTCCACAGTAAAGACATTGAGGCTGTCTGTAGTGGAGGAGGGGGAGAAGGGGTTCTACAGTAAGACATTGAGGCTGTCTGTAGGGGGAGGAGGGGGTGGAGGTGTTCTACAGTAAGACATTGAGGCTGTCTGTAGGGGAGGAGGGGGAGGAGGGGTTCTACAGTAAGACATTGAGGCTGTCTGTAGGGGAGGAGGGGGAGGAGGTGTTCTACAGTAAGACATTGAGGCTGTCTGTAGGGGAGGAGGGGGAGGAGGTGTTCTACAGTAAGACATTGAGGCTGTCTGTAGGGGAGGAGGGGGAGGAGGGGTTCTACAGTAAGACATTGAGGCTGTCTGTAGGGGGAGGAGGGGGAGGAGGTGTTCTACAGTAAGACATTGAGGCTGTCTGTAGGGGGAGGAGGGGGAGGAGGTGTTCTACAGTAAGACATTGAGGCTGTCTGTAGGGGGAGGAGGGGGAGGAAGGGTTCTACAGTAAGACATTGAGGCTGTCTGTAGGGGGAGGAGGGGGAGGAGGTGTTCCACAGTAAAGACATTGAGGCTGTCTGTAGGGGAGGAGGGGTTCTACAGTAAGACATTGAGGCTGTCTGTAGGGGGAGGAGGGGAGGAGGTGTTCTACAGTAAGACATTGAGGCTGTCTGTAGGGGGAGGAGGGGGCGGAGGTGTTCTACAGTAAGACATTGAGGCTGTCTGTAGGGGGAGGAGGGGGAGGAGGTGTTCTACAGTAAGACATTGAGGCTGTCTGTAGGGGGAGGAGGTGTTCTACAGTAAGACATTGAGGCTGTCTGTAGGGGGAGGAGGTGTTCCACAGTAAAGACATTGAGGCTGTCTGTAGGGGAGGAGGGGGAGGAGGGGGAGGAGGTGTTCTACAGTAAAGACATTGAGGCTGTCTGTAGGGGGAGGAGGGGGAGGAGGTGTTCCACAGTAAAGACATTGAGGCTGTCTGTAGGGGGAGCAGGGGAAGGAGGGGGAGGAGGTGTTCCACAGTAAAGACATTGAGGCTGTCTGTAGGGGGAGGAGGGGAAGGAGGGGGAGGAGGGGAAGGAGCGGGAGGAGGTGTTCTACAGTAAAGACATTGAGGCTGTCTGTAGGGGGAGGAGGGGGAGAAGGGGGAGGAGGGGGAGGAGGTGTTCCACTGTAAAGACATTGAGGCTGTCTGTAGGGGGAGGAGGTGTTCCACAGTAAGACATTGAGGCTGTCTGTAGGGGAGGAGGGGGAGGAGGTGTTCCACAGTAAGACATTGAGGCTGTCTGTAGGGGGAGGAGGGGGAGGAGGTGTTCCACAGTAAGACATTGAGGCTGTCTGTAGGGGGAGGAGGGGGAGGAGGTGTTCCACAGTAAAGACATTGAGGCTGTCTGTAGGGGAGGCGGGGGAGGAGGTGTTCTACAGTAAGACATTGAGGCTGTCTGTAGGGGGAGGAGGGGGAGGAAGGGTTCTACAGTAAGACATTGAGGCTGTCTGTAGGGGGAGGAGGGGGAGGAGGTGTTCCACAGTAAAGACATTGAGGCTGTCTGTAGGGGAGGAGGGGTTCTACAGTAAGACATTGAGGCTGTCTGTAGGGGGAGGAGGGGGAGGAGGTGTTCTACAGTAAGACATTGAGGCTGTCTGTAGGGGAGGAGGGGGAGGAGGGGTTCTACAGTAAGACATTGAGGCTGTCTGTAGGGGAGGAGGGGGAGGAGGTGTTCTACAGTAAGACATTGAGGCTGTCTGTAGGGGAGGAGGGGGAGGAGGTGTTCTACAGTAAGACATTGAGGCTGTCTGTAGGGGAGGAGGGGGAGGAGGGGTTCTACAGTAAGACATTGAGGCTGTCTGTAGGGGGAGGAGGGGGAGGAGGTGTTCTACAGTAAGACATTGAGGCTGTCTGTAGGGGGAGGAGGGGGAGGAAGGGTTCTACAGTAAGACATTGAGGCTGTCTGTAGGGGGAGGAGGGGGAGGAGGTGTTCCACAGTAAAGACATTGAGGCTGTCTGTAGGGGAGGAGGGGTTCTACAGTAAGACATTGAGGCTGTCTGTAGGGGGAGGAGGGGGAGGAGGTGTTCTACAGTAAGACATTGAGGCTGTCTGTAGGGGGAGGAGGGGGAGGAGGTGTTCTACAGTAAGACATTGAGGCTGTCTGTAGGGGGAGGAGGGGGAGGAGGTGTTCTACAGTAAGACATTGAGGCTGTCTGTAGGGGGAGGAGGGGGAGGAGGTGTTCTACAGTAAGACATTGAGGCTGTCTGTAGGGGGAGGAGGTGTTCCACAGTAAAGACATTGAGGCTGTCTGTAGGGGAGGAGGGGGAGGAGGGGGAGGAGGTGTTCTACAGTAAAGACATTGAGGCTGTCTGTAGGGGGAGGAGGGGGAGGAGGTGTTCCACAGTAAAGACATTGAGGCTGTCTGTAGGGGGAGGAGGGGAAGGAGGGGGAGGAGGTGTTCCACAGTAAAGACATTGAGGCTGTCTGTAGGGGGAGGAGGGGAAGGAGGGGGAGGAGGGGAAGGAGGGGGAGGAGGTGTTCTACAGTAAAGACATTGAGGCTGTCTGTAGGGGGAGGAGGGGGAGAAGGGGGAGGAGGGGGAGGAGGTGTTCCACAGTAAAGACATTGAGGCTGTCTGTAGGGGGAGGAGGGGGAGAAGGGGGAGGAGGGGGAGGAGGTGTTCCACAGTAAAGACATTGAGGCTGTCTGTAGGGGGAGGAGGGGGAGGAGGTGTTCCACAGTAAGACATTGAGGCTGTCTGTAGGGGGAGGAGGGGGAGGAGGTGTTCCACAGTAAGACATTGAGGCTGTCTGTAGGGGGAGGAGGGGGAGGAGGTGTTCCACAGTAAAGACATTGAGGCTGTCTGTAGGGGAGGAGGGGGAGGAGGGGTTCTACAGTAAGACATTGAGGCTGTCTGTAGGGGAGGAGGGGGAGGAGGTGTTCTACAGTAAGACATTGAGGCTGTCTGTAGGGGAGGAGGGGGAGGAGGTGTTCCACAGTAAGACATTGAGGCTGTCTGTAGGGGGAGGAGGGGGAGGAGGTGTTCCACAGTAAGACATTGAGGCTGTCTGTAGGGGGAGGAGGGGGAGGAGGTGTTCCACAGTAAAGACATTGAGGCTGTCTGTAGGGGAGGAGGGGGAGGAGGGGTTCTACGGTAAGACATTGAGGCTGTCTGTAGGGGAGGAGGGGGAGGAGGTGTTCTACAGTAAGACATTGAGGCTGTCTGTAGGGGAGGAGGGGGAGGAGGGGTTCTACAGTAAAGACATTGAGGCTGTCTGTAGGGGGAGGAGGGGGAGGAGGTGTTCTACAGTAAGACATTGAGGCTGTCTGTAGGGGGAGGAGGGGGAGGAGGTGTTCCACAGTAAAGACATTGAGGCTGTCTGTAGTGGAGGAGGGGGAGGAGGGGTTCTACAGTAAGACATTGAGGCTGTCTGTAGGGGGAGGAGGGGGAGGAGGTGTTCTACAGTAAGACATTGAGGCTGTCTGTAGGGGAGGAGGGGGAGGAGGGGTTCTACAGTAAGACATTGAGGCTGTCTGTAGGGGAGGAGGGGGAGGAGGTGTTCTACAGTAAGACATTGAGGCTGTCTGTAGGGGAGGAGGGGGAGGAGGTGTTCTACAGTAAGACATTGAGGCTGTCTGTAGGGGAGGAGGGGGAGGAGGGGTTCTACAGTAAGACATTGAGGCTGTCTGTAGGGGGAGGATGGGGGGGGGAGGTGTTCTACAGTAAGACATTGAGGCTGTCTGTAGGGGGAGGAGGGGGAGGAGGTGTTCTACAGTAAGACATTGAGGCTGTCTGTAGGGGGAGGAGGGGGAGGAAGGGTTCTACAGTAAGACATTGAGGCTGTCTGTAGGGGGAGGAGGGGGAGGAGGTGTTCCACAGTAAAGACATTGAGGCTGTCTGTAGGGGAGGAGGGGTTCTACAGTAAGACATTGAGGCTGTCTGTAGGGGGAGGAGGGGGAGGAGGTGTTCTACAGTAAGACATTGAGGCTGTCTGTAGGGGGAGGAGGGGGAGGAGGTGTTCTACAGTAAGACATTGAGGCTGTCTGTAGGGGGAGGAGGGGGAGGAGGTGTTCTACAGTAAGACATTGAGGCTGTCTGTAGGGGGAGGAGGGGGAGGAGGTGTTCTACAGTAAGACATTGAGGCTCTCTGTAGGGGGAGGAGGTGTTCCACAGTAAAGACATTGAGGCTGTCTGTAGGGGAGGAGGGGGAGGAGGGGTTCTACAGTAAGACATTGAGGCTGTCTGTAGGGGAGGAGGGGGAGGAGGTGTTCTACAGTAAGACATTGAGGCTGTCTGTAGGGGAGGAGGGGGAGGAGGTGTTCTACAGTAAGACATTGAGGCTGTCTGTAGGGGAGGAGGGGGAGGAGGGGTTCTACAGTAAGACATTGAGGCTGTCTGTAGGGGGAGGAGGGGGAGGAGGTGTTCTACAGTAAGACATTGAGGCTGTCTGTAGGGGGAGGAGGGGGAGGAGGTGTTCTACAGTAAGACATTGAGGCTGTCTGTAGGGGGAGGAGGGGGAGGAAGGGTTCTACAGTAAGACATTGAGGCTGTCTGTAGGGGGAGGAGGGGGAGGAGGTGTTCCACAGTAAAGACATTGAGGCTGTCTGTAGGGGAGGAGGGGTTCTACAGTAAGACATTGAGGCTGTCTGTAGGGGGAGGAGGGGGAGGAGGTGTTCTACAGTAAGACATTAAGGCTGTCTGTAGGGGGAGGAGGGGGCGGAGGTGTTCTACAGTAAGACATTGAGGCTGTCTGTAGGGGGAGGAGGGGGAGGAGGTGTTCTAAAGTAAGACATTGAGGCTGTCTGTAGGGGGAGGAGGTGTTCTACAGTAAGACATTGAGGCTGTCTGTAGGGGGAGGAGGTGTTCCACAGTAAAGACATTGAGGCTGTCTGTAGGGGGAGGAGGGGGAGGAGGTGTTCTACAGTAAAGACATTGAGGCTGTCTGTAGGGGGAGGAGGGGGAGGAGGTGTTCCACAGTAAAGACATTGAGGCTGTCTGTAGGGGGAGGAGGGGAAGGAGGGGGAGGAGGTGTTCCACAGTAAAGACATTGAGGCTGTCTGTAGGGGGAGGAGGGGAAGGAGGGGGAGGAGGGGAAGGAGGGGGAGGAGGTGTTCTACAGTAAAGACATTGAGGCTGTCTGTAGGGGGAGGAGGGGGAGAAGGGGGAGGAGGGGGAGGAGGTGTTCCACAGTAAAGACATTGAGGCTGTCTGTAGGGGGAGGAGGGGGAGGAGGTGTTCCACAGTAAGACATTGAGGCTGTCTGTAGGGGAGGAGGGGGAGGAGGTGTTCCACAGTAAGACATTGAGGCTGTCTGTAGGGGGAGGAGGGGGAGGAGGTGTTCCACAGTAAGACATTGAGGCTGTCTGTAGGGGGAGGAGGGGGAGGAGGTGTTCCACAGTAAAGACATTGAGGCTGTCTGTAGGGGAGGAGGGGGAGGAGGGGTTCTACAGTAAGACATTGAGGCTGTCTGTAGGGGAGGAGGGGGAGGAGGTGTTCTACAGTAAGACATTGAGGCTGTCTGTAGGGGGAGGAGGGGGAGGAAGGGTTCTACAGTAAGACATTGAGGCTGTCTGTAGGGGGAGGAGGGGGAGGAGGTGTTCCACAGTAAAGACATTGAGGCTGTCTGTAGGGGAGGAGGGGTTCTACAGTAAGACATTGAGGCTGTCTGTAGGGGGAGGAGGGGGAGGAGGTGTTCTACAGTAAGACATTGAGGCTGTCTGTAGGGGAGGAGGGGGAGGAGGTGTTCCACAGTAAAGACATTGAGGCTGTCTGTAGGGGGAGGAGGTGTTCTACAGTAAGACATTGAGGCTGTCTGTAGGGGGAGGAGGGGGAGGAGGTGTTCCACAGTAAAGACATTGAGGCTGTCTGTAGGGGAGGAGGGGTTCTACAGTAAGACATTGAGGCTGTCTGTAGGGGGAGGAGGGGGAGGAGGTGTTCTACAGTAAGACATTGAGGCTGTCTGTAGGGGGAGGAGGGGGAGGAGGTGTTCTACAGTAAGACATTGAGGCTCTCTGTAGGGGGAGGAGGGGGAGGAGGTGTTCTACAGTAAGACATTGAGGCTGTCTGTAGGGGGAGGAGGGGGAGGAGGTGTTCTACAGTAAGACATTGAGGCTGTCTGTAGGGGGAGGAGGTGTTCCACAGTAAAGACATTGAGGCTGTCTGTAGGGGAGGAGGGGGAGGAGGGGGAGGAGGTGTTCTACAGTAAAGACATTGAGGCTGTCTGTAGGGGGAGGAGGGGGAGGAGGTGTTCCACAGTAAAGACATTGAGGCTGTCTGTAGGGGGAGGAGGGGAAGGAGGGGGAGGAGGTGTTCCACAGTAAAGACATTGAGGCTGTCTGTAGGGGGAGGAGGGGAAGGAGGGGGAGGAGGGGAAGGAGGGGGAGGAGGTGTTCTACAGTAAAGACATTGAGGCTGTCTGTAGGGGGAGGAGGGGGAGAAGGGGGAGGAGGGGGAGGAGGTGTTCCACAGTAAAGACATTGAGGCTGTCTGTAGGGGGAGGAGGGGGAGAAGGGGGAGGAGGGGGAGGAGGTGTTCCACAGTAAAGACATTGAGGCTGTCTGTAGGGGGAGGAGGGGGAGGAGGTGTTCCACAGTAAGACATTGAGGCTGTCTGTAGGGGAGGAGGGGGAGGAGGTGTTCCACAGTAAGACATTGAGGCTGTCTGTAGGGGGAGGAGGGGGAGGAGGTGTTCCACAGTAAGACATTGAGGCTGTCTGTAGGGGGAGGAGGGGGAGGAGGTGTTCCACAGTAAAGACATTGAGGCTGTCTGTAGGGGAGGAGGGGGAGGAGGGGTTCTACAGTAAGACATTGAGGCTGTCTGTAGGGGAGGAGGGGGAGGAGGTGTTCTACAGTAAGACATTGAGGCTGTCTGTAGGGGAGGAGGGGGAGGAGGTGTTCCACAGTAAGACATTGAGGCTGTCTGTAGGGGGAGGAGGGGGAGGAGGTGTTCCACAGTAAGACATTGAGGCTGTCTGTAGGGGGAGGAGGGGGAGGAGGTGTTCCACAGTAAAGACATTGAGGCTGTCTGTAGGGGAGGAGGGGGAGGAGGGGTTCTACGGTAAGACATTGAGGCTGTCTGTAGGGGAGGAGGGGGAGGAGGTGTTCTACAGTAAGACATTGAGGCTGTCTGTAGGGGAGGAGGGGGAGGAGGGGTTCTACAGTAAAGACATTGAGGCTGTCTGTAGGGGGAGGAGGGGGAGGAGGTGTTCTACAGTAAGACATTGAGGCTGTCTGTAGGGGGAGGAGGGGGAGGAGGTGTTCCACAGTAAAGACATTGAGGCTGTCTGTAGTGGAGGAGGGGGAGGAGGGGTTCTACAGTAAGACATTGAGGCTGTCTGTAGGGGGAGGAGGGGGAGGAGGTTTTCTACAGTAAGACATTGAGGCTGTCTGTAGGGGAGGAGGGGGAGGAGGTGTTCCACAGTAAGACATTGAGGCTGTCTGTAGGGGGAGGAGGGGGAGGAGGTGTTCCACAGTAAAGACATTGAGGCTGTCTGTAGGGGGAGGAGGGGGAGAAGGGGGAGGAGGGGGAGGAGGTGTTCCACAGTAAAGACATTGAGGCTGTCTGTAGGGGGAGGAGGGGGAGGAGGTGTTCCACAGTAAGACATTGAGGCTGTCTGTAGGGGAGGAGGGGGAGGAGGTGTTCCACAGTAAGACATTGAGGCTGTCTGTAGGGGGAGGAGGGGGAGGAGGTGTTCCACAGTAAGACATTGAGGCTGTCTGTAGGGGGAGGAGGGGGAGGAGGTGTTCCACAGTAAAGACATTGAGGCTGTCTGTAGGGGAGGAGGGGGAGGAGGGGTTCTACAGTAAGACATTGAGGCTGTCTGTAGGGGAGGAGGGGGAGGAGGTGTTCTACAGTAAGACATTGAGGCTGTCTGTAGGGGAGGAGGGGGAGGAGGTGTTCCACAGTAAGACATTGAGGCTGTCTGTAGGGGGAGGAGGGGGAGGAGGTGTTCCACAGTAAGACATTGAGGCTGTCTGTAGGGGGAGGAGGGGGAGGAGGTGTTCCACAGTAAAGACATTGAGGCTGTCTGTAGGGGAGGAGGGGGAGGAGGGGTTCTACGGTAAGACATTGAGGCTGTCTGTAGGGGAGGAGGGGGAGGAGGTGTTCTACAGTAAGACATTGAGGCTGTCTGTAGGGGAGGAGGGGGAGGAGGGGTTCTACAGTAAAGACATTGAGGCTGTCTGTAGGGGGAGGAGGGGGAGGAGGTGTTCTACAGTAAGACATTGAGGCTGTCTGTAGGGGGAGGAGGGGGAGGAGGTGTTCCACAGTAAAGACATTGAGGCTGTCTGTAGTGGAGGAGGGGGAGGAGGGGTTCTACAGTAAGACATTGAGGCTGTCTGTAGGGGGAGGAGGGGGAGGAGGTGTTCTACAGTAAGACATTGAGGCTGTCTGTAGGGGAGGAGGGGGAGGAGGTGTTCTACAGTAAGACATTGAGGCTGTCTGTAGGGGAGGAGGGGGAGGAGGTGTTCTACAGTAAGACATTGAGGCTGTCTGTAGGGGAGGAGGGGGAGGAGGTGTTCTACAGTAAGACATTGAGGCTGTCTGTAGGGGAGGAGGGGGAGGAGGGGTTCTACAGTAAGACATTGAGGCTGTCTGTAGGGGGAGGATGGGGGGGAGGTGTTCTACAGTAAGACATTGAGGCTGTCTGTAGGGGGAGGAGGGGGAGGAGGTGTTCTACAGTAAGACATTGAGGCTGTCTGTAGGGGGAGGAGGGGGAGGAAGGGTTCTACAGTAAGACATTGAGGCTGTCTGTAGGGGGAGGAGGGGGAGGAGGTGTTCCACAGTAAAGACATTGAGGCTGTCTGTAGGGGAGGAGGGGTTCTACAGTAAGACATTGAGGCTGTCTGTAGGGGGAGGAGGGGGAGGAGGTGTTCTACAGTAAGACATTGAGGCTGTCTGTAGGGGGAGGAGGGGGAGGAGGTGTTCTACAGTAAGACATTGAGGCTGTCTGTAGGGGGAGGAGGGGGAGGAGGTGTTCTACAGTAAGACATTGAGGCTGTCTGTAGGGGGAGGAGGGGGAGGAGGTGTTCTACAGTAAGACATTGAGGCTGTCTGTAGGGGGAGGAGGTGTTCCACAGTAAAGACATTGAGGCTGTCTGTAGGGGAGGAGGGGGAGGAGGGGGAGGAGGTGTTCTACAGTAAAGACATTGAGGCTGTCTGTAGGGGGAGGAGGGGGAGGAGGTGTTCCACAGTAAAGACATTGAGGCTGTCTGTAGGGGGAGGAGGGGAAGGAGGGGGAGGAGGTGTTCCACAGTAAAGACATTGAGGCTGTCTGTAGGGGGAGGAGGGGAAGGAGGGGGAGGAGGGGAAGGAGGGGGAGGAGGTGTTCTACAGTAAAGACATTGAGGCTGTCTGTAGGGGGAGGAGGGGGAGAAGGGGGAGGAGGGGGAGGAGGTGTTCCACAGTAAAGACATTGAGGCTGTCTGTAGGGGGAGGAGGGGGAGAAGGGGGAGGAGGGGGAGGAGGTGTTCCACAGTAAAGACATTGAGGCTGTCTGTAGGGGGAGGAGGGGGAGGAGGTGTTCCACAGTAAGACATTGAGGCTGTCTGTAGGGGAGGAGGGGGAGGAGGTGTTCCACAGTAAGACATTGAGGCTGTCTGTAGGGGGAGGAGGGGGAGGAGGTGTTCCACAGTAAGACATTGAGGCTGTCTGTAGGGGGAGGAGGGGGAGGAGGTGTTCCACAGTAAAGACATTGAGGCTGTCTGTAGGGGAGGAGGGGGAGGAGGGGTTCTACAGTAAGACATTGAGGCTGTCTGTAGGGGAGGAGGGGGAGGAGGTGTTCTACAGTAAGACATTGAGGCTGTCTGTAGGGGAGGAGGGGGAGGAGGGGTTCTACAGTAAGACATTGAGGCTGTCTGTAGGGGGAGGAGGGGGAGGAGGTGTTCTACAGTAAGACATTGAGGCTGTCTGTAGGGGGAGGAGGGGGAGGAGGTGTTCTACAGTAAGACATTGAGGCTGTCTGTAGGGGGAGGAGGGGGAGGAAGGGTTCTACAGTAAGACATTGAGGCTGTCTGTAGGGGGAGGAGGGGGAGGAGGTGTTCCACAGTAAAGACATTGAGGCTGTCTGTAGGGGAGGAGGGGTTCTACAGTAAGACATTGAGGCTGTCTGTAGGGGGAGGAGGGGGAGGAGGTGTTCTACAGTAAGACATTGAGGCTGTCTGTAGGGGGAGGAGGGGGAGGAGGTGTTCTACAGTAAGACATTGAGGCTGTCTGTAGGGGGAGGAGGGGGAGGAGGTGTTCTACAGTAAGACATTGAGGCTGTCTGTAGGGGGAGGAGGGGGAGGAGGTGTTCTACAGTAAGACATTGAGGCTGTCTGTAGGGGGAGGAGGTGTTCCACAGTAAAGACATTGAGGCTGTCTGTAGGGGAGGAGGGGGAGGAGGGGGAGGAGGTGTTCTACAGTAAAGACATTGAGGCTGTCTGTAGGGGGAGGAGGGGGAGGAGGGGGAGGAGGTGTTCCACAGTAAAGACATTGAGGCTGTCTGTAGGGGGAGGAGGGGAAGGAGGGGGAGGAGGTGTTCTACAGTAAAGACATCGAGGCTGTCTGTAGGGGGAGGAGGGGAAGGAGGGGGAGGAGGTGTTCTACAGTAAAGACATTGAGGCTGTCTGTAGGGGGAGGAGGGGGAGAAGGGGGAGGAGGGGGAGGAGGTGTTCCACAGTAAGACATTGAGGCTGTCTGTAGGGGGAGGAGGGGGAGGAGGGGGAGGAGGTGTTCCACAGTAAAGACATTGAGGCTGTCTGTAGGGGGAGGAGGTGTTCCACAGTAAGACATTGAGGCTGTCTGTAGGGGGAGGAGGGGGAGGAGGTGTTCCACAGTAAAGACATTGAGGCTGTCTGTAGGGGGAGGAGGGGGAGAATAGCATATGACCAATAAACTCTGATTAGATTCATATGAAGTAATTCTGAATGTAGTAAACAGGAGGAGGGGGAGAAGGGGTGAACAGGTAACTGTGAAACACAAATAACACTGTATTTAGCCATTAACCCCAATTACACCGTGAAACCAAATACTTTCCAGAAACATGTACGACCCCCTTATAATGCCTTATCATCCCCTCCTCTGCCCAGCCTGTCTTGCTGGGTGCACTACGTGTCTCTACTATCATACCACTGACATCAATCAAGGGCCCTTTCACACTACACAGCCAAGCTGAGCCAAGCTGAGTCAAGCTGAGTCAAGCTGAGTCAAGCTGAGTCAAGCTGAGTCAAGCTGAGTCGAGCTGTGCCAAGCTGAGTTGAGCTGACCCAAGCTGAGCCAAGCTGTGCCAAGCTGACCCAAGCTGAGTCGAGCTGAGCCGAGCTGACCCAAGCTGAGTCAAGCTGAGCCGAGCTGTGCCAAGCTGAGCCGAGCTGTGCCGAGCTGTGCCAAGCTGTGCCGAGCTGTGCCAAGCTGTGCCAAGCTGAGCCAAGCTGTGCTGTGCTGGCAAGGTTACATATTCACCATAAGTGCTGGGATGGTCAAAAGAAAGGCAATATCTGACCCAGCTTGGTATGGTTTGGGTTGACAGGATATTGTATGAAAACGGCACACGTGTCATCTCACCTTTTCCTGTCGGAGAAGACAAATTTGCGTAGCTTCAGGTCTCCTAATACGATGCTATGCTGGTGACAGTGGGCCACGGCCGACGCCACCTGGTGAAAGAGATGTGCCGCCCGCCCCTCGTCCAAACGCTTGCAGCTCTTAACGAAGGTGTGCATGTCCCCGTGGTCCTTCTCTAGGAAGACATATGCCCAGCGCTCCCCCAGGACAATGTCTCGGATACGGCGGATGTTCCTGTGGACCGGCAGGATGCGGTAGGCCCGGAGCTTCTCCTGGTACAGACCCATGTCAAACACCTGTGAGAACAGAGAGAGGGATCTATCAGGGTGGATTCAGATGTATCAGCTTAGAGTTTGGCCCCATTGGTGTGAGTCAATACGTATTATAATCGTCTAACAAATCCAATCCATTGAAAACAACTGATTTCTAATGTTTAGTGTTTAAACCTGTAGGCTCAGTGTGGGCTCAGCTTATTTATGAGAGTTTTGTCCCCAAGGGGTGGAGAGAGCGGACTTCCACCAATAATAACATTTGTTTGTTATTTAATGTGTTAAAATTAGGGGACGCAGGTCTCCCAAACTACACCTGGTTTTAATCTAATCTGTGATCAAGGTTGGTCTTTATTTAAAGCACCTGGAACAGGAGAATGATGACTCTACATTTCCACTCCAATGTTTGCATATCATATTTCACCCATGGTGTGGCGTATTCTACTGACGTGAATGCAAATGAGAGGAGTTGATAAACAGTGGAGAGGGTGTGATGTGTGACATCATCAGCTACATAACCTTGGCCACCTTTCATTAGAGTTTATGTTAAGTAGGCTTTTACCGTATTATTAGGCTTTTACCGTATTATTAGGCTATTACCGTGTTATTAGTTTTTATCGTATTATTAGGCTTTTACCGTATTATTAGGCTATTACCGTATTATTAGTTTTTATTGTATTATTAGGTTATTACTGTGTTATTAGTTTTTATCGTATTATTAGGCTATTACCGTATTATTAGGCTATTACCGTATTATTCGGCTATTACCATATTATTCGATTTATATCGTACTATTAGGCTATTACCGTATTATTCGATGTATATCGTACTATTAGGCTTTTAACATATAATTAGGACATTATTGTATGATTAAGCTTTTATTGTTAGGCTTTTACCGTATCATTAGACTATTACCATATTATTAGGTTTTTACCATATTATTAGTATTTTACCGTATTATTTGTCTATTACTGTATTACTGACTTTATTATTAGGATTTTACTGTATTATTAGGCTATCACCTTATTATTACTCAATGTGCAAAAGGCGCAAGGAGTATTTGGATCATTGGCCACTGCTCATCAATGCATAACATAATGAATAAATTAATGATTTCAGATGATTTAAATAGGCTACTGATACATTATTATTTCAGTTAAAACGTTGTATAATGACACCAAAGGGTTCATGAAGACTAGGCTTCATGTGAGGTTGTGTGCTGTTGAGCAACACACCACATCTCAGAAACAGTCATTCATTCAAAGAAATTGCACAATGAATGGTTATGGTCTTTGGACTTACCTTGCACACCAGCGCGTCTCCGGTGTCAATGTTGAGTGCGCTGTGCATCCTGTCCTGATCAGCCATATGTAGGAGCAGAAACTGGCCTATCCGGCACGGACCTTGATGGGTCGGGCCACTCAAGGGGACCGGGGACAGCAGTGACCCTGGCGAGCTACCGAGGAGCCCCGCGTCACCCGGAGACTCACTCAGCCTGGCGCATTTGGACACCAGCTCTTCACCCGTTTCTGAGTCCTCCCGTTTCTGTCCGACTCTTCTCGTGCGAATGCATGGGACCGGGTTGCTCCACTTAACGTTTATCATTCTAATAGAGCAAATTATCACTCTGCAAACGAGAATCAAATGAACCGTGTATTGTATCCAAATCAGATTACTTTTAAGATTAATGGCAAATTGTGCTTTTCATTATTGTAGCTTCCTATGCGCGTGGAGCAGCTGCTGTCCCAACGCTTTTCATCAAACTGCAACTCTTACTTCTCAGGTTTAAATCTATTTGTATGCTGCATCAAGAATCTGGTCGTGGAATGTATCCTTCCGTGTCAAATCTGGTCGTGGAATGTACAGTTTCCGTGTCAAACCCTGTCGTCGCTTTTTGGGGACAGCCCCAGTCCAGTCAGTCCCCAAAAGGGTCTCCCAAAGGTCCGTCTGGACTGGAGAGAGGATGTCCAGAGAGATCGCGTTGTACTTTCTGGTGTGTGATTCTACCCGCTGTACGGAGAGAGACAGACAGTCTAGCTGTAGCGCAGAGCAGAGAAAGCTACAGCTGATTCCAAAGCCTTACGCTCAGTCGACCAGCGCCGCAGGAACTCCGCCCGGTTCAGCCTCCTCTTGAATGACACATGCAGCCTCTGGCGACGATTGAGCAATTCACACACACCACACACACCACACACACCACACACACCACACACACCACACACACCACACACACACACACGCATTACACAGGCCGATAACACACAGCCTGCTTTGACCCTGTTATTACACAGGCCCATAACCCATCATCATAAATTAATGTGGGTCATATAGCCTACAGTTGGCCTACTATGACAAGGCGACAAGGTCTCAATAAATAGTTAATCTGAACCAAATAGTCTTACTATTGGCGATAGGTAGCCTAGAGGTTAAGAGCATTGGGCCAGTAACCGATAGGTTGCTGGTTTGAATCTGTGAGCTGACTAGGTGAAAAATCTGCTGATGTGCCCTTGAGCAAGGGCTTAACCCTAATTGCACCTATAAGTTGCTCTGGTTAAGAATGTCTGCTAAATCAGTGGTTTCCAAACTGTGGGATGTGTTATGTGTCGTCGCACCCCATCTGGCTTTCAACTTACTCTTGAAAGTTGTAATAGTAGAATGCTCAAGGTGCAATTTCTAAATTGGATAGTGAATCATCAGTTTTTCTCTTGTCATGTCAGTCATTACAGACCTTAGAGAGCTATTTATAACCTGTCAGAAATGTCCAGATCAACTAGTCAACGTTTTTTAGCCCATAGATTTTGTAGTAATGTTGGAATCACTCCAATATCACATGAATACACATTAGACATGGCAAAATGTGTAGAATGGCAGGAAAATGTGCTTTAAACCTGCACATTTCTCTCCACCAACAAGAAGGGTGTGAACAGTTTGTGTCATGAACAGTGATGGTGCCCAGAGACATATTTAATATTTTATTTTTTTAACGAGGCAAGTCAGTTATGAACAAATTCTTATTTACAATGACAACCTAACCCTGATGCCGCTGGGCCAACTGTGCACAGCCCTATGGGACTCCCAATCACGGCCCGTTGTGATACAGCCTGGAATCGAACCAGGGTCTGTAGTGACGCCTCTAGCACTGAGAAGGCAGTACCTTAGACAGGTGCGCCACTCGGGAGACCAAATAGACGTTGAGCGGGATATTCCCCAATGCTGGAAGGGGAGCCCTGAGTGAAAATGGTAGGGAACCCCTGTGCTAAATGACTAAAATCTAAATGTACCATGAAAAGACTCAATACTCTAGCAGGGATTTACCATAGTAGAAACCTTAGCATTATCTAAAGGTATTTAGCAGCAGAACATGTTTTCCCTGCCGTGCATGTTAGTTGTGTTCGTGACTCACCTCCATAAAGGTTGAGTGGTGGCAGTGGAGGCCTATAGTCTGACTCAAGCATTCACATAAACTGCAGGCCGTCTCGTAAACAAGACGATAGCTGGATCACAGAGAGGGAGAGACAGTGTATTCCAAATCAGCCAGGGCTTAGCCAACCAAAACCGCAAAGAACAAATCATGCTAAAACAATGGCTACAACACCATCACATATTTTCACACAAGTAGTCAGATAGCAAAGGGAATAGTCAGCACCATTTTTTTGTTTTTTTACTGTTGACTGTAAAGTTAAAGTGAGAGTCAGAGGCTGTATCACAAATGGCATCCAATCTATCCTATACAGTGCACTACTTTTGTTAAGAAGTTATATAGGGAATAGGGTGCTATTTGAGAACAGGGTGCTAATTTTCCGCCTGTATGAGTGATGATTCATTGTGAATGGAGAAAGACAAAAGAGATGGGGCAATCCTCCCACCATAGCAATGAGAGGTGCTGAACATAGCATAGCATAACATAGCATAGCATAACATATCATAATGTAACATAGCATAACATAGCAGAACATAGCATAGCATAACATAGCATAATGTAACATAGCATAACATAGCAGAACATAGCATAGCATAACATAGCATAGCATAACATATCATAATGTAACATAGCATAACATAGCAGAACATAGCATAGCATAACATAGCATAATGTAACATAGCATAGCATAACATAGCAGAACATAGCATAGCATAACATAGCATAGCATAACATATCATAATGTAACATAACATATCACATAGCATAACATAGCATAACATAGCATAGCATAACATAGCATAGCGTAACATATCATAATGTAACATAGCATAACATAGCATAGCGTAACATAGCATAACATAGCATAGCATAACATGTCATAATGTAACATAGCGTAACATAGCATAACGCAACATAGCATAACGTACCATAAATCATCTGTAAAATGGTATAGAATCAGCTCTTTCGAAGACGCTTGGACCTTCTTTTTTTATATTTTTAGTGGTATTGTTAACAAACGCCCCCATAAAGAAAATGAGAATTAAAAACAGGTTCAGCCCCTGGTTCGACCATGATCTTGCAGAGTTACTCCACCTCAAGAATTGCATTTGGCGAAAGGCTCAGCACACTCATACTCATACTGACTGGCTCTCGTTCAGGCAAATTAGAAATTAGTGCACTCAGGCTATCCAGAAGGTCAAAGTTAGTTACTTTAAGGAGCAGTTCTCTCTCTGTGGATCTAACCCCAAGAAGTTCTGGAAAACTGTTAGATCTGGAGAATAAACCCTCCTCCTCACAGCTGCCCATGTCCCTTAATGTTGATGATGTGGTTGTTACTGACAAGAAGCACACGGCTGAGCTCTTTAATCACCACTTCATTAAGTCAGGGTTCCTATCTGACTCAGCCATGCCTCCTTGCCCGTCCAACATTTCCTCATCTCCCACCCCTTCTAATGCGACTAGCCCCGATGCTTCTCCCTCTTTTTCCCCCTGCCCCGCTACAAATTTTCTCCCTGCAGGCAGTCTCTGAGTCCGAGGTGCTAAAGGACCTCCTTAAACTTCTTGGCGCTACGGATCCCGTTACCGGGATCATTTTCCTAAACAACCACTGAATTGCAGAGCGCCAAATTCAAAAATAATCCTAAAAATATTTAGAATCATGGAATCACAAGTGAAATATACCAAAACACAGCTTAGGTTGTTGTTAATCCACCTATCGTGTCAGATTTTGAAAATATGCTTTACAGCGAAAGCAATCCAAGCATTTGTGAGTGTATCAGTCAATGCTAGAACAGTTAGCCTTAAATTAGCTTGGTCACTAAAGTCAGAAAAGCAATAAAATTAATCGCTTACCTTTGATAATCTTCGGATGTTTGTACTCATGAGACTCCGAGTTACACAATAAATGTTATTTTGTTTCGATAAATATTAGTTTTATAACAAAAAAACGCCATTTGGGTTGCGCGTTATGTTCAGAAAACCACAGCCTCGTTCCGTTCCTGAAAGGCAGAAGAAAATTCCAAAAAGTATCCGTAATGTTCGTAGAAACATGTCAAACGTTTAAAAAAAAAATCAATCCTCAGGTTGTTTTTAACATACATAATCGATAATATTTCAACCGGACGATAACCTACTCAATAAAAGAGAGAAAGAAAATGTCGAGCTACCCCTCTCACGCGCAGGAACTAATCAAAGGACACCTGACTCGTTTTGAAAAATCTCGCTCATTTTTCAAAATAAAAGCCTGAAACTATGTTTAAAGCCTGGTCACAGCCCGAGGAAGCCATTGGAAAAGGAATCTGGTTGATACGCCTTTAAATGGAGGAGGGGCAGGCAACAGAACAGGGATAAAAAAAAGAAGAAGCACTTCCGGGTTGGATTTCCTCAGGTTTTCGCCTGCAGAATCAGTTTTGTTATACTCACAGACAATATTTTGACAGTTTTGAAAACTTTGGAGTGTTTTCTATCCTAATCTGTAAATTATATGCATATTCTACGATCTGGGCCTGAGAAATAGCCCGTTTACGTTGGGAACGTTATATATATATATATAAAAAAAACGCCCCTAGCGTCAAGAAGTTAAACTTGACCCCCAAAAAACATCTAGGTCAGATGGTTTAGACCCTTTCATCTTTAAGGTTGCTGCCCCTATCTTTGACAAGCCTATCTCCAACTTTTTTTAACCTGTCTCTCCTTTCTGGGGAGGTTTCCATTGCTTGGAAGGCAGCCACGGTTCATCCTTTATTTAAAGGGGGAGATCAAGCTGATCCTAACTGTAACAGGCCTATTTCTATTTTTGCCCTGTTTATCAAAAGTTTTGGAAAAACTTGTTAATAATCAACTGACTGGCTTTCTTGATACCTTTAGTATTCTCTCTGGTCTGCAATCTGGTTTCCGCTCAGGTTATGGATGTGTCACTGCAACCTTAAAGGTCCTCAATGATGTCACCATTGCTCTTGATTCTAAGCAATATTGTCCTGCTATTTTTATTGACTTTGCCAAAGCTTTTGATACGGTAGACCATTTCATTCTTGTGTGCCTGCTAAGGAGTATTGGTTTCTCTGAGGGGTCTTTGGGCTGGTTTGCTAACTACCTCTCTCAAAGAGTGCAGTGTATAAAGTCAGAATATCTGCTGTCTCAGCCATTGCCTGTCACCAAGGGAGTACCCCAAGGCTCGATCCTAGGCCCCACGCTCTTCTCAATTTACATCAACAACATAGCTCAGGCAGTAGGAAGCTCTCTCATCCATGTATATGCAGATGATACAGTGTTATACTCATCTGGCCCCTCCCAGGATTTTGTGTTAAACGTTCTGCAACAAATCTTTTTTAGTGTCCAACAAGCTTTCTCTCCCCTTAACCTTGTTCTGAACACCTCCAAAACAAAGGTCATGTGGTTTGATAAGAAGAAGCCCCTCTCCCCACAGGTGTGATTATTATCTCTGAGGGTTTAGAGCTTGAGGTAATCACCTCATACAAGTACTTGGGAGTATGGCTAGACGGTACACTGTCCTTCTCTCAGCACATATCAAAGCTGCAGGCTAAAGTTAAATCTAGACTTGGTTTCCTCTATCGTAATCGGTAGCCAAGTTAACTGGTAGTCTCTAGGGGGGTGCCACAGGGTTCAATTCCGGGCTGACTCTTTTCTCTGTATATATCAACGATGTCGCTCTTGCTGCGGGTGGTTCCTTGATCCACCTCTACGCAGACGACACTATTCTGTATACTTCTGGTCCTTCTTTGGACACTGTGTTAATTAACTAGCCTCCAAATTAGCTTCAATGCCATACAACACTCTTTCCGTGGCCTCCAACTGCTCTTAAACGCTAGTAAAACTAAATGCATGCTTTTCAACCGATCGCTGCCCGCACCCACCCACCCGACTAGCATCACTACTCTGGACGGTTCTGACTTAGAATATGTGGACAACTACAAATACCTAGGTGTCTGGCTAGACTGTAAACTCGCCTTCCAGACTCACATTAAGCATCTCCAATCCAAAATTAAATCTAGAATCGGCTTCCAATTTTGCAACAAAGCATCCTTTACTCATGCTGCCAAAACATACCTTCGTAAAACTTACCATCCTACCAATCCTCGACTTCGGCGATGTCATTTATAAAATAGCCTCCAATGCTCTACTCAACAAATTGGATTCAGTCTATCACAGTGCCATCCGTTTTGTCACCAAAGCCCCATATATTACCCACCACTGCGACCTGTACGCTCTCGTTGGCTGGCCCTCGCTTCATACTCGTCGCCAAACCCACTGGCTCCAGGTCATCTACAAGTCTCTGCTAGGTAAAGCCCCGCCTTATCTCAGCTCACTGGTCACCATAGCAGCACCCACCCGCAGCACATGCTCCAGCAGGTATATCTCTCACTGGTCAACCCCCAAACCCAATTCCTCCTTTGGCCGCCTTTCCTTCCAGTTCTCTGCTGCCAATGACTGGAACGAACTGCAAATATCACTGAAGCTGGCGACTCATATCTCCCTCACTAACTTTAAGCACCAGCTGTCAGAGCCGCTCACAGATCACTGCACCTGTACATAGCCCATCGGTAAACAGCCCATCCAACTACTTCATCCCCATACTGTATTTATTTATTTATCTTGCTCCTTTGCACCCCAGTATCTCTACTTGCACATTCATCTTCTGCACATCTACCATTCCAGTGTTTAATTGCTATATTGTAATTACTTCGCCACCATGGCCTATTTATTGCCTTACCTCCATTATCTTACCTCATTTGCACTCACTGTATATATACTTTTCTTTTTTTCTACTGTATTATTGACTGTATGTTTGTTTATTCCAAGTGTAACTCTGTGTTGTTGTATGTTTCGAACTGTTTTGCTTTATCTTGGCCAGGTCGCAGTTGTAAATGAGAACTTGTTCTCAACTAGCCTACCTGGTTAAATAAAGGTTAAATAATAACATTTTAAAAAGCCATTTGATTAACTATTCAGTAGTCTTCCGGCTTGAGGGTCAATGAAAATAGTCCAGGCAGCCATTTGTGTCACGGCCGTCGAATGAACTGGACCAAAGCGCAGCGTGGTGAGCGTACATTTTCCCTTTATTTAAAAGTGACGCCAACAAAAACAATAAACCATACTTAAGGGCAATGCCACAAACAAAGACAACTACCCCTAACCCTAACCAACACAGAAAGGAGGGAAAAGGGCTACCTAAGTATGGTTCCCAATCAGAGACAACGATAGACAGCTGCCTCTGATTGAGAACCACACCCGGCCAAAACAAAGAAATACAAAAACATAGAAAATAGAACATAGAATGCCCACCCAAATCACACCCTGACCAAACCCAAAATAGAGACATAAAAAGCTCTCTAAGGTCAGGGCGTGACAGTACCCCCCCACACAGGTGCGGACTACGGCCGCAAAACCTAAACCTATAGGGGAGGGTCCGGGTGGGCATCTATCCGCGGTGGCGGCTCTGGTGCGGGACGTAGACCCCGCTCCACCTCTGGCTCACCTCACTTTGGTGGCGCCTCCGGTGCGGGGACCCCCGTCGCCGGCCCCGGACTGGGGACCCTCGTAGCCGGCCCCGGACTGGGAACCCTCGTTGCGG
Source organism: Salvelinus alpinus (assembly GCF_045679555.1). Classification (NCBI taxonomy): domain Eukaryota; kingdom Metazoa; phylum Chordata; class Actinopteri; order Salmoniformes; family Salmonidae; genus Salvelinus; species Salvelinus alpinus. The sequence goes on along the minus strand of NC_092111.1, from coordinate 46,218,601 downwards.
GCCCCGGACTGGGCACCCTCGTTGCGGGCCCCCGGACTGGGGACCCTCGTTGCGGGCCCCGGACTGGGCACCCTCGTTGCGGGCCCCGGACTGGGGACCGTCGCTGGAGGCTCCGGACTGGAGACCGTCGCTGGAGGCTTCGGACTGGAGACCGTCGCTGGAGGCTCCGGACTGGATACCGTCGCTGGAGGCTCCGGACTGGAGACCGTCGCTGGAGGCTCCGGACTGGAGACCGTCGCTGGTGGCTCCGGACTGGAGACTCTCGCTGGAGGCTCAGGACTGGAGAACGTCGCTGGAGGCTCCGGAATGGAGACCGTCGCTGGAGGCTCCGGACTGGAGAAGATCGCTGGAGGCTCCGGACTGGAGACCATCGCTGGATGGAGACTCCGGACTGGAGACCGTCGCTGAAGACTCCGGACTGGGGACCCTCGCTGATAGGAGGAGACGTGGGGCTGCCACAGGGCCCACCAGGCTGGGGAGACATACATGAGGCCTGGTCCTTAGAGGAGGCACAGGATGAACCGGGCTGTGGGGGAGCACTGGAGATCTGGTGCTTACCACGTGCACCTCTCCTGGCGAACTGGGGATACCGTGCATAGAGCTGGCGCAGTATTACCCGGGCCGAAGAGACGCACCGACGACCAGGAGCACTGAGCCGGCACAATCCCTCCTGGCTGAATGCCAACTCTAGCACAGCAACTGCGGGGAGCTTGCAGAGAGGGCACCGGGCTATGAGAGCACACTGGAGACACACGGCGTAGAGCCGCATAACCTGGTGCCTGACTAGTCACTCTCTCCCCACGGTAAGCACGGGGAGTTGGCTCAGGTCTATAACCTGACCTATCCCTGTGTGCCTCCCCCCCCAAATTGTTTTTTGGGGCTGCCTCTCGTACCTGCTTCGCTGACTTGCCTCCTCATATCGCCGCCGCTCTGCTTTCGCTGCCTCCAGTTCCTCCCTTGGACGGCGATACTCCCCAGCCTGCCTCCAGGGTCCCTTACTGTCCAGGATCTCCTCCCATGTCCAGGAGTCCCTTTCACCACGCTGCTTGGTCCTTTGGTGGTGGGATGTTCTGTCACGGCCGTCGAAAGAACTGAACCAAAGCGCAGCGTGGTTAGCGTACATTTTCCCTTTATTTATAAATGACGCCAACAAAAACAATAAACAATACAAAACGACCGTGAAGCTTAAGGGCTATAGTGCCACAAACAAAGAAATACAAAAACATAGAATATAGAATGCCCACCCAAATCACACCCTGACCAAACCCAAAATAGAGACATAAAAAGCTCTCTAAGGTCAGGGTGTGACAATCTGATTATCTTATGGCTTGGCGGTAGAAGATGTTAGGGAGGCTTTTGTAACCAACACCGTTATTTGATGAATTTATTCATACTATTTAATCTTTTCATGAGATATAGCCCTGACAGAAATCTAGGATTGCTATCCAAGCCGGCTGGTCGTTTGTTCTCTCGGTTCGGTTGTCTGGTACGCGAGCCAGTCTTTTTGTTCCACATCTTTGGAGGCGAGTCGTTCATTCTAAATGTTCCATTCCATGATGGCTGACAATGGTCTTATCCGTTGCTTGCTAGCTAGCCAACTATGGCTAACACAGTCACATCAAACAGCGCAGCCAGAATAACAGCAAAGCAGCTGCATTTTTGTTTGTTTAAGCTGTTTTCTAGGGATTTTTTGGGGATACATCCATAGCAATGATGCGTGATTTCGACATAGAACATTTTCTCTCTCGCAGGGACACTTTTCAGAGGAGCCAACTAAACAAACAACATGATCACTCTTTACTCAATGTGTATTGACAGGAAACTAACTGCATTTTGTGTTTTTCTATTTAAATGTCTTCATATACATACAAATTATGCTGATTCATGATTTCGACTGGCTAAGAAAAGTTGCCAGCCTGTCTGTCTCGTACCAACATGTTCTTTACTATGGGACACTTCGAGATAGAATTTGAATTTTGAAACAATGTTCCAAATGTCGGAGAGACAGACAGCGAGGTTTATACAAATCTCTGCAGTTGAAAACCAGTCAGATTGAACAGGGTAAATAGGCATTTCAACGTTATAGCCTTAGCCCGTGGTAACTTGTGGAACGGACACCGGCTGGAACATGGGTTTAACCAATCAGCATCCAGGATAAGACCCACCCGTTGTATAACAACGCATAACATAGCATAAAATAACATAGCATAGCACAACACAACACACCGTACCGTAACAGGCATGGTCATTAAGAGTATTCTGACTTCCCGGAACACTTGACACATCAACAGTTGGTGGACCAGTCGTATGTTACAGCCTGGCTGTATTCTGACTTCCCTGAACACATCAACAGTTGGTGGACCAGTCGTATGTTACAGCCTGGCTGTATTCTGACTTCCCTGAACACTTGACACATCAACAGTTGGTGGACCAGTCGTATGTTACAGCCTGGCTGTATTCTGACTTCCCTGAACACATCAACAGTTGGTGGACCAGTCGTATGTTACAGCCTGGCTGTATTCTGACTTCCCTGAACACATCAACAGTTGGTGGACCAGTCGTATGTTACAGCCTGGCTGTGTTCTTCGCAAATGAAACCCTATTCCCTTTGTGGTGCACTACTTTAGACAAGGGCCAACAGGGCTCTGGTCAAAAGTAGTGCGCTATAAATGGAATAGGGTGCGATTTGGGATGCATACCCTGTATGCCTGCTCTGCTCTAGTCCAGACAAGGATGCAGTGTAAATTCCATAGAAATAATGTGTTGTTATGAGCAGCTATGCATACTCTCTGCGTCGTTCTCTATCCAGTGGTCTCCCCAGAAGGTGAGTCATTCTCTATCCAGTGGTCTCCCCAGAAGGTGAATCATTCTCTATCCAGTGGTCTCCCCAGAAGGTGAGTCATTCTCTATCCAGTGGTCTCCCCAGAAGGTGAGTCATTCTCTATCCTGTGGTCTCCCCAGAAGGTGAGTCATTCTCTGTGCAGTGGTCTCCCCAGAAGGTGAGTCATTCTCTATCCAGTGGTCTCCCCAGAATGTCAGTCATTCTCTGTCCAGTGGTCTCCCCAGAAGGTGAGTCATTCTCTATCCAGTGGTCTCCCCAGAAGGTGAGTCATTCTCTGTCCAGTGGTCTCCCCAGAAGGTGAGTCATTCTCTGTCCAGTGGTCTCCCCAGAAGGTGAGTCATTCTCTATCCAGTGGTCTCCCCAGAAGGTGAGTCATTCTCTGTCCAGTGGTCTCCCCAGAAGGTGAGTCATTCTCTATCCAGTGGTCTCCCCAGAAGGTAAGTCATTCTCTGTCCAGTGGTCTCCCCAGAAGGTGAGTCATTCTCTGTCCAGTGGTCTCCCCAGAAGGTGAGTCATTCTCTGTCCAGTGGTCTCCCCAGAAGGTGAGTCATTCTCTGTCCAGTGGTCTCCCCAGAAGGTGAGTCATTCTCTATCCAGTGGTCTCCCCAGAAGGTGAGTCATTATCTGTACAGTGGTCCCCCCAGAAAGTGAATCATTCTCTATCCAGTGGTCTCCCCAGAAGGTGAGTCATTCTCTATCCAGTGGTCTCCCCAGAAGGTGAGTCATTCTCTGTCCAGTGGTCTCCCCAGAAGGTGAGTCATTCTCTGTGCAGTGGTCTCCCCAGAAGGTGAGTCATTCTCTATCCAGTGGTCTCCCCAGAAGGTGAGTCATTCTCTATCCAGTGGTCTCCCCAGAAGGTGAGTCATTCTCTATCCAGTGGTCTCCCCAGAAGGTGAGTCATTCTCTATCCAGTGGTCTCCCCAGAAGGTGAGTCATTCTCTATCCAGTGGTCTCCCCAGAAGGTGAGTCATTCTCTATCCAGTGGTCTCCCCAGAAGGTGAGTCATTCTCTATCCAGTGGTCTCCCCAGAAGGTGAGTCATTCTCTATCCAGTGGTCTCCCCAGAAGGTGAGTCACCAAGCAGCTGACTGACGTGTGTTTGTCGTGCAGTGTAACAGGACTGACTGACGTGTGTGAACTACTTTTGACCAGAGCCACTCTAGATATGTATAGATAGTAGTAGACAGTAGTAGATAGTAGTAGACAGCAGACATTAGTAGACAATAAACAGTAGTAGACAGTAGACAGTAGTAGACAGTAGACAGTAGTCAGTAGTAGACACGAGACAGCAGACAGTAGTAGACAGTAGTAGACATTAGTAGACAGTAGACAGTAGTAGACAGTAGACAGTAGTAGACAGTAGACAGCAGTAGACAGTAGTAGACAGTAGACAGCAGTAGACAGTAGTAGAAACTAGACAGCAGACAGTAGTAGATAGTAGTAGACAGCAGACATTAGTAGACAATAAACAGTAGTAGACAGTAGTAGACAGTAGACAGTAGTAGACAGTAGACAGTAGTAGACAGTAGACAGTAGTAGACAGTAGTAAGTAGTCAGTAGTAGACAGTAGACAGTAGACAGTAGTCAGTAGTAGACACTAAACAGTAGTAGACAGTAGACAGTAGAAGACAGTAGACAGTAGTAGACAGTAGACAGTAGTCAGTAGTAGACACTAGACAGCAGACAGTAGTAGACAGTAGTAGAAAGTAGACAGAAGTAGACAGTAGTAGACAGTAGTAGACAGTAAACAGTAGTAGACAGTAGACAGTAGTAGACAGTAGTAGACAGTAATAGACAGTAGTAGACAGTAGTAGACAGTAGTAGACAGTAGTAGACAGAGACAGTAGTAGACACTAGTAGACAGAGACAGTAGTAGACACTAGTAGACAGTAGACACTAGTAGACAGTAATAGACAGTAGTAGACAGAGCCAGTAGTAGACAGTAGTAGACAGTAGTAGACAGAGACAGTAGTAGACAGTAGTAGACAGTAGTAGACAGTAGTAGACAGTAGTAGACAGTAGACACTAGTAGACAGTAATAGACAGTAGTAGACAGTAATAGACAGTAATAGACAGTAGTAGACAGTAGTAGACAGTAGTAGACAGTAGTAGACAGTAATAGACAGTAATAGACACTAGTAGACACTAGTAGACAGTAGTAGACAGTAGTAGACAGTAGTAGACAGTAGACACTAGTAGACAGTAATAGACAGTAGTAGACAGTAGTAGACAGTAGTAGACAGTAGTAGACAGTAGTAGACAGTAATAGACAGTAATAGACAGTAGTAGACAGTAGTAGACTCTAGTAGACTCTAGTAGACTCTAGTAGACAGTAATAGACAGTAATAGACAGTAATAGACAGTAGTAGACAGTAGTAGACAGTAGTAGACAGTAGTAGACAGTAGTAGACTCTAGTAGACAGTAGTAGACTCTAGTAGACAGTAGTAGACTCTAGTAGACAGTAGTAGACTCTAGACTCTAGTAGACAGTAGTAGACTCTAGTAGACAGTAGTAGACAGTAGACAGTAGTAGACAGTAGACAGTAGTAGACAGTAGACAGTAGTAGACAGTAGACAGTAGTAGACTCTAGTAGACAGTAGTAGACTCTAGTAGACAGTAGTAGACAGTAGACAGCAGTAGACAGTAGTAGAAACTAGACAGCAGACAGTAGTAGATAGTAGTAGACAGCAGACATTAGTAGACAATAAACAGTAGTAGACAGTAGTAGACAGTAGACAGTAGTAGACAGTAGACAGTAGTAGACAGTAGACAGTAGTAGACAGTAGTAAGTAGTCAGTAGTAGACAGTAGACAGTAGACAGTAGTCAGTAGTAGACACTAAACAGTAGTAGACAGTAGACAGTAGAAGACAGTAGACAGTAGTAGACAGTAGACAGTAGTCAGTAGTAGACACTAGACAGCAGACAGTAGTAGACAGTAGTAGAAAGTAGACAGAAGTAGACAGTAGTAGACAGTAGTAGACAGTAAACAGTAGTAGACAGTAGACAGTAGTAGACAGTAGTAGACAGTAATAGACAGTAGTAGACAGTAGTAGACAGTAGTAGACAGTAGTAGACAGAGACAGTAGTAGACACTAGTAGACAGAGACAGTAGTAGACACTAGTAGACAGTAGACACTAGTAGACAGTAATAGACAGTAGTAGACAGAGCCAGTAGTAGACAGTAGTAGACAGTAGTAGACAGAGACAGTAGTAGACAGTAGTAGACATTGTAGACAGTAGTAGACAGTAGTAGACAGTAGACACTAGTAGACAGTAATAGACAGTAATAGACAGTAGTAGACAGTAATAGACAGTAATAGACAGTAATAGACAGTAGTAGACAGTAGTAGACAGTAGTAGACAGTAGTAGACAGTAATAGACAGTAATAGACACTAGTAGACACTAGTAGACAGTAGTAGACAGTAGTAGACAGTAGTAGACAGTAGACACTAGTAGACAGTAATAGACAGTAATAGACAGTAGTAGACAGTAGTAGACAGTAGTAGACAGTAATAGACAGTAATAGACAGTAGTAGACAGTAGTAGACTCTAGTAGACTCTAGTAGACTCTAGTAGACAGTAATAGACAGTAATAGACAGTAGTAGACAGAGACAGTAATAGACAGTAATAGACAGTAGTAGACAGTAGTAGACAGTAGTAGACAGTAGTAGACAGTAGTAGACTCTAGTAGACAGTAGTAGACTCTAGTAGACAGTAGTAGACTCTAGTAGACAGTAGTAGACTCTAGACTCTAGTAGACAGTAGTAGACTCTAGTAGACAGTAGTAGACAGTAGACAGTAGTAGACAGTAGACAGTAGTAGACAGTAGACAGTAGTAGACAGTAGACAGTAGTAGACTCTAGTAGACAGTAGTAGACTCTAGTAGACAGTAGTAGACTCTAGACTCTAGTAGACAGTAGTAGACTGTCTACTAGTGGTCCCGTGTGGCTCAGTTGGTAGAGCATGGCGATTGCAACGCCAGGGTTGTGGGTTCATTCCCCACGGGGGGACCAGGATGAATATGTATGAACTTTCCAATTTGTAAGTCGCTCTGGATAAGAGCGTCTGCTAAATGACTTAAATGTAAAAATGTAAATGTAGACAGTAGTAGACAGTAGTAGACTCTAGTAGACAGTAGTAGACAGTAGTAGACTCTAGTAGACACTAGTAGACAGTAGACAGTAATAGACAGTAGACAGTAGTAGACTCTAGTAGACAGTAATAGACAGTAGTAGACATTAGACAGTGTGTTGTGTACAAGGTGTTGTAATATACAGTATACAGTTATAATTAAATCACCAGGAAACCTGCATTACTATTCATAATAGTCTGTTATAATAAAGGACGCAGTGATTTGTCATGCACTGATACCAACTCTCTCAGGGGAGTGTGTGTTTGTAGTTCTGTTTAAGTTTGACATATATCCAGACTCACATATACATGCATGGAGGCAGGCACGAACACAGACACACAAGACACTCAAGGAGAGGGTAGTGGAGTCATGACAACAACACACAGAGTGTTTATATTCAAAGACAGGTAGATTTCAGCTCTATCCTTGTCAATCCTTGTCTTCACCACTAGGCATGTAAAACCAAAAGGTTGCTGGTTCGACTCCCTGAGCCGACTAGGTGAAAAATCTGTCAATGTGCCCTTGAGCAAGGAACTTAACTCTGATTGCTCAAGTATGTCGCTCTGGATAAGTCTGCTGAATGACACGTGTGTGTGTGTGTGTGTGTGTGTGTGTGTGTGTGTGTGTGTGTGTGTGTGTGTGTGTGTGTGTGTGTGTGTGTGTGTGTGTGTGTGTGTGTGTGTGTGTGTGTGTGTGTGTGTGTGTGTGTGTGTGTGTGTGTGTGTGTGTGTGTGTGTGTGTGCGCACACGCAGGTTATCAGTGTCTCCAGTCTTCATTAACCGTCTATAATACTCCCCTGTGAGTTAAAGCAGGTACTTCCACACAGGTGTTGTTCCTGAGTTAATTAAGCAATGAACATCCCATCATGCTTAGGGTCTTGTAGGATATAAAAAATGCCCAGTTGCTCATTATTTTGACAACCACGGCTAGAAGAAAAGATATCAGGGGTCTCAAAGGAGCACAGGGGTTATGAAAGGTGTGTCTCAGTCGCCAGATCTCAAACCAATTGAAGACTTCTGGGAGATTCTGGACCGGCGCCTGAGACGGCGTTTTCCACCACCATCAACAAAACACCAAATGATGGAATTTCTTGTGGAAGAATGGTCTTGCATCACGCCAAGAGTTCCAGACACTTGTAGAATCTATACCAAGGCTCATTGAAGCGGTTCTGGCAGCTGGTTGTAACCCAACACCCTACTAAGACACTTTATTATCAGGTTTTATTTTGGTTTGCAGTTACCAGTTCCCTGTTCCCTGTTCCCAGTTCCCAGTTCCCAGTTCCCAGTTACAAGTTCCCTGTTCCCTGTTCCCAGTTCCCTGTTCCCAGTTCCCTGTACATAAATAATTAGCCTACATCTCAAAGTGTAGCCTGTATGTTCACATCGATGCTGACATGAGGGAGGCAGCAGAGAATGTAGCCAAACTTTTAATTACATAAATATAGGCTAAACGCCAGTCACGAAGGACAAATATATTGTAGGATAATTAACATTAACGTCTAAAAGCTTGATTCTGTTCACATACTCAAGGCACAGTTGTAGCAATTGATAATGTAATAAAATGCCAATAATGTAATAATTACCGATAATGTAATAATTACAGATAATATGATAATTACGGTTAATGCAAAAATGCTGATAATGTAATAAAATTCCAATAATGTAATACATACTGATAATGTAATAAATATGCTGAAACCATAACGTAATAATATTTTTGTGCATAATGTAATAATAAACATTATTATTATTATTAAATGATGTGCTGATTATGACATTATATTACATTATGAATTGGGTAAAAACAAATCCATGAATAGTGGTATAACTTTAACTAATTATTAAATATTCACTATTTCCTTTTATTTTCATGCATACCAAGTGTCCTGCTTCAGTAATAGCCAAAGCACATGTGAATCGCCCCCAATACACACCACTGATTCAGTGAATCAGTCAGTCAGTTGTTGAGTCTGTCTGTCTGCGTAAATGACAGAGAGTGTGTTTGTGTGTAGCACACAAGGTGTTGTGATGCATCTAGTGCTTCATTGCAATAGTTCGAGGGAAGGTGCATGCCTCTCACTTACAGACCAATGCTGCTGGCTAGCTCTTGTGGTAAACGGGGGGAAAAGCTCTGTGTGTAAGCCTTCCCTTGCCAGTAAACAGCCTCTCCTTCACCAAGGCCTCCTGTTGGAAACAAATGGTAACTGGGCATCCCCGCGGCACCAGGCTAACTTGGGAAGGGATCTTGGAGATCCTCAGAGTTGCGTTATGTGGACACACCCTGGCATCGGCAAACCACTGTGCCACTGTCTTGTGGGTAAATCTGGGAAGACAAAGGCTAGGAGAGCTCACCCTGAGAGAAAAGAAACGTGCTGGCGACGCTTGAAAGGCGGTCCTCCAACAGACTGGAGCCTCCTGCAGCTGTGGGGAGGTGATGGGTATCCTGGATTGTCTCCTTCCCACCGACAGTGAAGAAGTGATGTTGGGACAAGCACATCCCCCACCTCACTTTACATAATTTCATATGTAATAATTTCATCATTTCATAATAATTTACTGCTCTTCAGCTAGATTTCCTGTAGGTATCCACTACTGCTCTTCACCTAGATTTCCTGTAGTTATCCACTACTGCTCTTCACCTAGATTTCCTGTAGTTATCCACTACTGCTCTTCAGCTAGATTTCCTGTAGGTATCCACTACTGCTCTTCAGCTAGATTTCCTGTAGGTATCCACTACTGCTCTTCATGTAGATTTCCTGTAGGTATCCACTACTGCTCTTCAGCTAGATTTCCTGTAGGTATCCACTGCTGCTCTTCAGCTAGATTTCCTGTAGGTATCCACTGCTGCTCTTCACCTAGATTTCCTGTAGGTATCCACTGCTGCTCTTCACCTAGATTTCCTGTAGGTATCCACTACTGCTCTTCATGTAGATTTCCTGTAGGTATCCACTACTGCTCTTCACCTAGATTTCCTGTAGGTATCCACTGCTGCTCTTCACCTAGATTTCCTGTAGGTATCCACTACTGCTCTTCATGTAGATTTCCTGTAGGTATCCACTACTGTTCTTCACCTAGATTTCCTGTAGTTATCCACTACTGCTCTTCAACTAGATTTCCTGTAGGTATCCACTACTGCTCTTCACCTAGATTTCCTGTAGGTATCCACTACTGCTCTTCAACTAGATTTCCTGTAGGTATCCACTACTGCTCTTCACCTAGATTTCCTGTAGGTATCCACTACTGCTCTTCACCTAGATTTCCTGTAGGTATCCACTACTGCTCTTCAACTAGATTTCCTGTAGTTATCCACTACTGCTCTTCAGCTAGATTTCCTGTAGTTATCCACTACTGCTCTTCAGCTAGATTTCCTGTAGGTATCCACTACTGCTCTTCAGCTAGATTTCCTGTAGGTATCCACTACTGCTCTTCAACTAGATTTCCTGTAGGTATCCACTACTGCTCTTCAACTAGATTTCCTGTAGGTATCCACTACTGCTCTTCAGCTAGATTTCCTGTAGGTATCCACTACTGCTCTTCACCTAGATTTCCTGTAGGTATCCACTACTGCTCTTCAGCTATATTTCCTGTAGATATCCACTACTGCTCTTCAACTAGATTTCCTGTAGGTATCCACTACTGCTCTCCAGCTAGATTTCCTGTAGGTATCCACTGCTGCTCTTCAGCTAGATTTCCTGTAGTTATCCACTGCTGCTCTTCACCTAGATTTCCTGTAGGTATCCACTACTGCTTTTCACCTAGATTTCCTGTAGGTATCCACTACTGCTCTTCACCTAGATTTCCTGTAGGTATCCACTACTGCTCTTCAACTAGATTTCCTGTAGGTATCCACTACTGCTCTTCAGCTAGATTTCCTGTAGGTATCCACTACTGCTCTTCAACTAGATTTCCTGTAGGTATCCACTACTGCTCTTCAACTAGATTTCCTGTAGGTATCCACTACTGCTCTTCACCTAGATTTCCTGTAGGTATCCACTACTGCTCTTCAACTAGATTTCCTGTAGGTATCCACTACTGTCACGTTCCTGACCTATTTATGTTAGTTTTTGTGTGTTAGTTGGTCAGGACGTGAGGTTGGGTGGGCATTCTATGTTTTCTGTTTCTGTGTTGGTTTTGGGTTGCCTGGTATGGCTCTTAATTAGAGGCAGGTGTTTGGCGTTCCTCTAATTAAGAGTCATATTTAGGTAGGCGTTGTCACAGTGTTCGTTGTGGGTGATTGTCTCCTGTGTCTGTGTTATGTCTTACACCATACGGGATTGTTTCGGTTGTTCGTTTCGTTTCGATGTAGTATGTTTCCTGTCCGTAAGTGTTACGTATTAGTTATGTAAGTTTATGTTCAGGTTTCGTATACGTCGTTTTGTTATTTTGTAAATTTGAAAGTGTTTGTGTTTTCGTGTTGCCATCGTCGTATTTATAATAAAGATGGCTTATTTCCCTCAAGCTGCATTTTGGTCTGAAGATCCTTCTCTCCTCACCTCATCCGAGGATGAGGAGAGCGACACCCGTTACAGAATCACCCACCAACACGCTAAGACCAAGCGGCAAGGGAAAACGAAACGGAGTAAGGGACAGGAGAGAAAGGAGCAATGGACATGGGACGATGTTTTGGATGGAAAGGGTTGCTACACTTGGGAGGAGATCCTGGCTGGGAGGGATCGCCTCCCATGGGAACAGGTGGAGGCATTGAGGAGAGCAGAGGCTACCTGGGAGAGGAACCGGAGCTATGAGGGAACGCGTCTGGCACGGAAGCCGAAAAAGCCCGTAAGTAATTCCCAAAAATTTCTTGGGGGGGGGCTAGGAGATAGTGGGCCAAGGGCAGGTAGGAGACCTGCGCCCACTTCCCAGGCTTACCGTGGAGAGCGGGAGTACGGGCAGGCGCTGTGTTACGCAGTAGAGCGCACGGTGTCTCCTGTACGAGTGCATAGCCCAGTGCGGGTTATTCCACCTCCCCGCACTGGTAGGGCTAGATTGAGTATTGAGCCAGGTGTCATGAGGCCGGCTCAACGCGTCTGGTCTCCAGTGCGTCTCCTCGGGCCGGCATACATGGCACCTGCCTTACGCATGGTTTCCCCGGTTCGCCTACATAGCCCGGTGCGGGTTATTCCACCTCCCCGCACTGGTCGGGCAACCGGGAGTATTCAACCAGGTAAGGTTGGGCAAGCTCAATGCTCAAGAGTGCCAGTACGCCTCCACGGTCCGGTATTTCCGGCACCACCTCCCCGCCCCAGCCTAGTACCTACAGTGTCTACACTACGCACTAGGCTACCAGTGCGTATCCTGAGCCCTGTTCCTCCTCCACGCACTCTCCCTGTAGTGCGTGTATCTAGCCCGGTGCCTCCAGTTCCGGGCCCACGCACTAAGCTACCTGTGCGTCTCCAGAGCCCTGAACCCACTGTATCTTCTCCCCCTACTAATCCTGATGTGCTTGTCCTCAGCCCGGTATCACCAGTGCCGGTACCACGCATCAGGGATAGAGTAGGCTTTGAGAATACAGTGTGCCCTGTCCCTGCTCCCCGCACTAGTATGAAGGTGCGTGTCCTTAGCCCGGTGCCTCCAGTTCCGGCACCACGCACCAGGTCTACAGTGCGCATTATCCGGCCAGAGCCATCCGTCTCCCCAGCGCCATCTGAGCCATCCGTCTCACCAGCGCCATCTGAGCCATCCGTCTACCCAGCGCCATCTGAGCCATCCGTCTCCCCAGCGCCATCTGAGCCATCCGTCTCCCCAGCGCCGTCTGAGCCATCCGTCTGCAATGAGCCTGCAAAGCCGCCCGTCTGCCATGAGCCTGCAAAGCCGCCCGTCTGCCATGAGCCTACAGAGCCGTCCGCCAGACAGGAGCCGCTAGAGCCGTCCGCCAGACAGGAGCCGCTAGAGCCGCCCGTCAGACAGGATCTGCCAGAGCCGCCAACCAGACAGGATCTGCCAGAGCCGCCAATCAGACAGGATCTGCCAGAGCCGCCAATCAGACAGGATCTGCCAGAGCCGCCAATCAGACAGGATCTGCCAGAGCCGCCAATCAGACAGGATCTGCCAGAGCCGCCAGCCAGACAGGATCTGCCAGAGCCGTCAGCGAGCCATGAGCAGCCAGAGCCGTCAGAAAGCCATGAGCAGCCAGAGCCGTCAGAGAGCCATGAGCAGCCAGAGCCGTCAGAGAGCCATGAGCAGCCAGAGCCGTCAGAGAGCCATGAGCAGCCAGAGCCGTCAGAGAGCCATGAGCAGCCAGAGCCGTCAGAGAGCCATGAGCAGCCAGAGCCGTCAGAGAGCCATGAGCGTCGAGAGCCGTCAGCCTGCCATGAGCGTCGAGAGCCGTCAGCCTGCCATGAGCGTCGAGAGCCGTCAGCCTGCCATGAGCGTCGAGAGCCGTCAGCCTGCCATGAGCGTCGAGAGCCGTCAGCCTGCCATGAGCGTCGAGAGCCGTCAGCCTGCCATGAGCGTCGAGAGCCGTCAGCCTGCCATGAGCGTCGAGAGCCGTCAGCCTGCCATGAGCGTCGAGAGCCGTCAGCCTGCCATGAGCGTCGAGAGCCGTCAGCCAGCCATGAGCATCGAGAGTCGTCAGTCAGCCATGAGCTGCCCTTCAGCCTGAAAAGGCTAGATACCCAGAACTGCCCATCAGTCCAGAGCTGTCTCTCTGTCCGGAGCTGCCTTTCAGTCCGGAGTTGCCCCTCTATCCTGATCTCCCTCTCTATCTTTATCTACCTCTATAGTCTTATCTATCCCTCTGTCTTGGTTTATCTCTCTGTCCCGGGGTTGTCCCTATTAGATATGTTGTTAAGGGAATTTTGTGGGGGTCAAAAGAGGGTGGACATTCTTGGAGGGAGGAAGTTAGGATGGATTATGGTGGGGTGGGAACCGCGCCCCGAGCCTGAACCACCACCGTGGTTAGATGCCCACCCAGACCCTCCCCTAGATTTTGTGCTGGTGCGTCCGGAGTTCGCACCTTGTGGGGGGGTACTGTCACGTTCCTGACCTATTTATGTTAGTTTTTGTGTGTTAGTTGGTCAGGACGTGAGGTTGGGTGGGCATTCTATGTTTTCTGTTTCTGTGTTGGTTTTGGGTTGCCTGGTATGGCTCTTAATTAGAGGCAGGTGTTTGGCGTTCCTCTAATTAAGAGTCATATTTAGGTAGGCGTTGTCACAGTGTTCGTTGTGGGTGATTGTCTCCTGTGTCTGTGTTATGTCTTACACCATACGGGATTGTTTCGGTTGTTCGTTTCGTTTCGATGTAGTATGTTTCCTGTCCGTAAGTGTTACGTATTAGTTATGTAAGTTTATGTTCAGGTTTCGTATACGTCGTTTTGTTATTTTGTAAATTTGAAAGTGTTTGTGTTTTCGTGTTGCCATCGTCGTATTTATAATAAAGATGGCTTATTTCCCTCAAGCTGCATTTTGGTCTGAAGATCCTTCTCTCCTCACCTCATCCGAGGATGAGGAGAGCGACAGCCGTTACAACTACTGCTCTTCAACTAGATTTCCTGTAGATATCCACTACTGCTCTTCAGCTAGATTTCCTGTAGGTATCCACTACTGCTCTTCAACTATATTTCCTGTAGGTATCCACTACTGCTCTTCAGCTAGATGTCCTGTAGGTATCCACTACTGCTCTTCACCTAGATGTCCTGTAGGTATCCACTACTGCTCTTCACCTAGATTTCCTGTAGGTATCCACTACTGCTCTTCACCTAGATTTCCTGTAGGTATCCACTACTGCTCTTCACCTAGATTTCCTGTAGGTATCCACTACTGCTCTTCACCTAGATTTCCTGTAGGTATCCACTGCTGCTCTTCAGCTAGATTTCCTGTAGTTATCCACTACTGCTCTTCAGCTAGATTTCCTGTAGTTATCCAGTACTGCTCTTCACCTAGATTTCCTGTAGGTATCCACTACTGCTCTTCAACTAGATTTCCTGTAGGTATCCACTACTGCTCTTCAACTAGATTTCCTGTAGGTATCCACTACTGCTCTTCAGCTAGATTTCCTGTAGTTATCCAGTACTGCTCTTCAGCTAGATTTCCTGTAGGTATCCACTACTGCTCTTCACCTAGATTTCCTGTAGTTATCCACTACTGCTCTTCACCTAGATTTCCTGTAGGTATCCACTACTGCTCTTCAGCTAGATTTCCTGTAGGTATCCACTACTGCTCTTCACCTAGATTTCCTGTAGGTATCCACTACTGCTCTTCAGCTATATTTCCTGTAGATATCCACTACTGCTCTTCAACTAGATTTCCTGTAGGTATCCACTACTGCTCTTCAGCTAGATTTCCTGTAGGTATCCACTGCTGCTCTTCACCTAGATTTCCTGTAGGTATCCACTACTGCTCTTCACCTAGATTTCCTGTAGGTATCCACTACTGCTCTTCAGCTAGATTTCCTGTAGGTATCCACTACTGCTCTTCACCTAGATTTCCTGTAGGTATCCACTACTGCTCTTCAACTAGATTTCCTGTAGGTATCCACTACTGCTCTTCAACTAGATTTCCTGTAGGTATCCACTACTGCTCTTCAGCTAGATTTCCTGTAGTTATCCAGTACTGCTCTTCAGCTAGATTTCCTGTAGGTATCCACTACTGCTCTTCACCTAGATTTCCTGTAGTTATCCACTACTGCTCTTCACCTAGATTTCCTGTAGGTATCCACTACTGCTCTTCAGCTAGATTTCCTGTAGGTATCCACTACTGCTCTTCACCTAGATTTCCTGTAGGTATCCACTACTGCTCTTCACCTAGATTTCCTGTAGATATCCACTACTGCTCTTCAACTAGATTTCCTGTAGGTATCCACTACTGCTCTTCAGCTAGATTTCCTGTAGGTATCCACTGCTGCTCGTCACCTAGATTTCCTGTAGGTATCCACTACTGCTCTTCACCTAGATTTCCTGTAGGTATCCACTACTGCTCTTCAGCTAGATTTCCTGTAGGTATCCACTACTGCTCTTCAGCTAGATTTCCTGTAGGTATCCACTACTGCTCTTCAGCTAGATTTCCTGTAGGTATCCACTACTGCTCTTCAACTAGATTTCCTGTAGGTATCCACTACTGCTCTTCAGCTAGATTTCCTGTAGGTATCCACTACTGCTCTTCAACTAGATTTCCTGTAGGTATCCACTACTGCTCTTCAGCTAGATTTCCTGTAGTTATCCACTACTGCTCTTCAACTAGATTTTCTGTAGTTATCCACTACTGCTCTTCAACTAGATTTCCTGTAGGTATCCACTACTGCTCTTCAGCTAGATTTCCTGTAGTTATCCACTACTGCTCTTCAGCTAGATTTCCTGTAGGTATCCACTACGATAACTACTGTGATTATTATTATTTGACCCTGCTGGTCATTTATGAACATTTGAACATCTTGGCCATGTTCTGTTATAATCTCCACCCGGCACAGCCAGAAGAGGACTGGCCACCTCTCATAGCCTGGTTCCTCTCTAGGTTTCTTCCTAGGTTTTGGCCTTTCTAGGGAGTTTTTCCTAGCCACCGTGCTTCTACACCTGCATTGCTTGCTGTTTGGGGTTTTAGGCTGGGTTTCTGTACAGTACTTCGAGATATTAGCTGATGTACGAAGGGCTATATAAAATAAGCTTGATTTGATTTGATTTACTGCTCTTCACCTAGATTTCCTGTAGGGTCAGGACTGCATGTTCTGGAAGCTCCTGGTCATGGTAAAGGGGGCAGGACTGAATAATCTGGAAGCTCCTGGTCATGGTAAAGGGGGCAGGACTGAATAATCTGGAAGCTCCTGGTCATGGTAAAGGGGGCAGGACTGAA
Source organism: Salvelinus alpinus (assembly GCF_045679555.1). Classification (NCBI taxonomy): domain Eukaryota; kingdom Metazoa; phylum Chordata; class Actinopteri; order Salmoniformes; family Salmonidae; genus Salvelinus; species Salvelinus alpinus. Next base: position 46,201,842 of record NC_092111.1, on the reverse strand, counting down.
TAATCTGGAAGCTCCTGGCCATGGTAAAGGGGGCAGGACTGAATGTTCTGGAAGCTCCTGGTCATGGTAAAGGGGGCAGGACCGAATGTTCTGGAAGCTCCTGGTCATGGTAACGGGGGCAGGACCGAATGTTCTGGAAGCTCCTGGCCAGGCCCCTGCATGGTAGCGGCACAGGGCTATTGCTTGTCAGCAGCTGGGATTTGATTGGCAGCTTGTCTCGGCAGACCCCTGTACATTTTAGGCGCCCTATTTAGGAACCACACTGCTCACCCCAGATGGGGAAAGGCCTAGAAAAGATGGCCTAAATATGGGCCACTCTCACTCTCCTGAATAGGCTACCGCACCTATTATGACATTCTGTTTGAGCGGTCGAAAAGTAAATAAGACTAAATATGTCCCTTTCGACATCAGGACCCTCTTGGCCTGAACGAAGGACTGCACTCATCGCAGCAGCGCTAAAGCGATATAACATGGACATTGCTGCTCTGAGTGAGACCAGACTGCTGGGTGAAGGTTTACTCAGGGAGGAAGGAGAGTGCTTCACCTTCTTCTGGAAGGGACACCCCCCAGAAGGGCAACATCTGCATGCTGTGGGCATTGCCGTAAATGAACTGCCTCCTGGCATAAGCGAAAGGCTAATGTCACTTCGCATTCCCCTGATTGAAAAGCAGCATGCCAGTCTCTTACGCACCAACTTCTACCATTAGAACATGATGCAAAATATCCCTTTTACAAGATGCTGGACGAGGCCCTCCACAGAGTAACCAAAAAGGACATTATCTTGTTATTGGGTGACTTCAACGCGTGAGTGGGAAGAGATTGTGAGATATGGAGTGATGAGACAGCAGGGCGTTGGTCATGAGGTTGCTAAGCCTTTGTGCTGAACAAGAAGTCGCCGTCACCAACACCATGTTCCAAAATGAAAAACCTACGATCAAAGCATTGGCACCTCATAGACTACATTATTGTCAGGCTCCTCCTACATTATTGTCAGACTTCTTGAGCCACTTCACAGCCAAGGCTGTGCTCATCTTCAGGTGGTTTGGACTGTAGCCTTTCCTCTCAGACTTGTTACATTTCCAGGGTTTTGTTTGGGCTTAATCAATGGTTTGCCGTGTTATTCCTCACAGAACCTGGTTCTGCATCTGAGTAGTGGGTTACAGAAAAACTAGGTCAACAACACGCTGTAACGCCGGCTTGTTTCTGACTCCTATCCCCTTTTAAACATTGTGTGTCTGAGCTACAGACTTCTGGATGGATTCGTGCAGCAACCGGATCCATGTAGTAGATGGTAGGATTTCTCAAATCTTCAGGCCTACTTTAGTCTGTGGCTTCTCAGTGTGGGATTAGCTTCAGTCCAGTTCCCTCCAGAGCTCAGAGATCTCCTTCTCTCTCCTTATTCCCTTTCTCTCGTTTGAGAGAGAGACAGAGAGACAGAGAGACAGAGAGAGAGAGAGAGAGAGAGAGAGAGAGAGAGAGAGAGAGAGAGAGAGAGACACAGAGAGAGAGAGAGAGAGAGACAGAGAGAGAGAGAGAGAGAGAGAGAGAGAGAGAGAGAGAGAGACTAGAGAGACAGAGAGAGAGAGAGAGAGACACAGAGAGAGAGAGAGAGAGAGACAGAGAGAGAGAGAGAGAGAGAGAGAGAGAGAGAGAGAGACAGAGAGAGAGAGAGACTAGAGAGAGAGAGAGAGAGAGAGAGAGAGAGAGAGACAGAGAGAGAGAGAGAGAGACGAGAGAGAGAGAGAGAGAGAGACTAGAGAGACAGAGAGAGAGAGAGAGAGACACAGAGAGAGAGAGAGAGAGAGAGAGAGACAGAGAGAGAGAGAGAGAGAGAGAGAGAGACACAGAGAGAGAGAGAGAGAGAGACAGAGAGAGAGACAGAGAGAGAGAGAGAGAGAGACAGAGAGAGACACAGAGAGAGAGAGAGAGAGAGAGAGAGAGAGAGAGAGAGAGAGAGAGAGAGAGAGAGAGACTAGAGAGAGAGAGAGAGAGAGAGAGAGAGAGAGACAGAGAGAGAGAGAGAGAGAGAGAGAGAGAGAGAGAGAGAGACTAGAGAGAGAGAGAGACAGAGAGAGAGAGAGAGAGAGAGAGAGAGAGAGAGAGAGAGAGAGAGAGAGAGAGAGAGAGACTAGAGAGAGAGAGAGAGAGAGAGAGAGACTAGAGAGAGAGAGAGAGAGAGAGAGAGAGAGAGAGAGAGACTAGAGAGAGAGAGAGAGAGAGAGAGAGAGAGAGAGAGAGAGAGAGAGAGAGAGAGAGAGAGAGACTAGAGCCCTCTTATCTGCTAACACAAGCCAGATGCTTCTGGAACATGGTCAAAGATGGAAAGTTATCCTCTAAATTTTCAGGAGTAAATATTTTCTCCAGTGTTGAAGGTAACTGGAACCAGCCGCTGTTGGCTGAGAGAAGAGACATGAGTTGCGTCCCAAATGGCACTAATTCCTACATAGACCAGAGCTGGTCAAAAGTAGTGCACTATGTAGGCAATAGGGTGCCATGAGAAGAGACATTCTCCTGCTGGGGTTCTGAGGGGTGTGAGGAGAGAAGAAAAAGAAGGCAATAAAACATGATGAAAGAATGAAGCTAGCTGATAGGCCAGACCACCGTGCTCGCTGCTCACCGCTCCTCACAGCCTCATCCAGCAGGGTTTTTTCCATTACCCACCCACTCACTGGTGAAACAAAAAGTCTACTGTAGCGTTTGATCTGATCTTGTAGACTCTTTAAGCTCCCTGGTTTACGATCAATGTAACGTTACCAACATGTGGAGTCAAATTAAATTATACCGAACATTGTAAAGATGAATGAGGACAACAGCCATAGAGTGTTTCAATAGAAAGAGCTATGAACTAATATACCTGCAGCTTTTCACATAAACAGTTAGTGTCAGTCAAAAGTTTGGACACATACTCACTCAATTGTTTTTCTTTATTTTTTACTATTTTCTACATTGTAGAATAACAGTGAAGACATCAACACTATGAAAAAACACATATGGAATCATGTAGTAACCAAAAAAAGTGTAAAACAAATTAAAAATATATTTTATATGTGAGATTCTTCAAAGTAGCCACCCTTTGCCTTGATGACAGCTTTGCACACTCTTGGCATTCTCTCAACCAGCTTCATGAGGTAGTCACCTGGAATACATTTCAAATAACAGGTGTGCCTTGTTAAAAGGTACTTTGTGGAATTCCTTTCCTCCTTAATGTGTTTGAGCCAATCAGTTGTGTTGTGACAAGGTAGGGGTATACACAGAAGATAGCCCTATTTGGTAAAAGACCAAGTCAATATTATGGCAAGAACAGCTCAAATAAGCAAAGAGAAATTAAAGTCCATCATTACTTTAAGACATGAATGTCAGTCCATCCTGAAAATTTCAAGAACTTTGAAAATTTCTTCAAGTGCATTCGCAAAAACCATCAAGCGCTATGATGGAACAGGAAAGGAAGACCCAGAATTACCTCTGCTGCAGAGGATAAGTTCATTAGAGTTACGAGCCTCAGAAACTGCAGCCCAAATAATTGCTTCACAGAGTTCAAGTAACAGACACATCTCAACATCAACTGTTCAGAGGAGACTGCGTGAACCAGGCCTTCATGGTCGAATTGCTGGTAAGAAAACAGTACTAAAGGACACCAATAATAAGAAGAGACTTGCTTGGGCCAAGAAACACGAGCAATGGACATTAGACTAGTGGACATCTGTCCTTTAGTCTGACGAGTCCAAATTTGAGATTTTTGGTTCAAACCGCCATGTCTTTGTGAGAAGCAGAGTAGGTAAACGGATGATCTCTGCATGTGTGGTTCCCACCGTGAAGCATGGAGAAGGAGGTGTGATGGTGTGGGGGTGCTTTGCTGGTGACACTGTCTGTGATTTATTTAGAATTCAAGGCACACTCAACCAGCATGGCTACCACAGCATTCTGCAACGATACGCCATCCCATCTGGTTTGCGCTTAGTGGGACTATCATTTGTTTTTCAACAGGACAATGACCCAACACACCTCCAGGCTGTGTAAGGTCTATTTGACCAAGAAGGAGAGGGATGGAGTGCTTCATCAGATGACCTGGCCTCCACAATCACCCGACCTCAACCCAATTCAGAAGGTTTGGGATGAGTCGGACCGCAGAGTGAAGGAAAATCAGCCAACAAGTGCTCAGCATATGTGGGAACTCCTTCAAGACTGTTGGAAAAGCAATCCTCGTGAAGCTGGTTGAGAGAATGCCAAGAGTGTGCAAAGCTGTCATCAAGGCTAAAGGGTGGCTACTTTGAAGAATCTAAAATATATTTTTGGTTACTACATGATTCCATATGTGTTATTTCATAGTTTTGATGTCTTCACTATTATTCTACAATGTAGAAAATAGTAAAAAATGAAATAAACTCTTGAATGAGCAGGAATGTCCAAACTTTGATTGGTACTGTTTATCATGTACTACTATACTGTATGAAAAGGCCTTTATTAATGAAGTGTCAGCATAGGAATGCTGATACAGGATCAGTTTTATATCATAATGAAAAATATTATTTGGAAGGGGGGGGACATGATCCTAGATTAGCACTCCTACTCTTCTGAGATGATGTATGAATATGGGCAAAGATTCCCCTGTCCATATAATCTTATTCATTATGTTCTAAATGGTTAAACTGATCCTATATCAGCACTCTGAAACTCTTTATGAATATGGGACGAGGAACTACTGCAATCCCTAGAGTTTTTCCTGGTGTGATCAGGTTATGTGGTTCAACAACAAAAAACCTGGCTCATAGTTCCAGTCAGTCCCGCCAGGATTTCACAGTTTTTCTTTGTGATAGTTTAACTAGTTCAATAACATTTTGCATGGCAATTTCCAATGGTTTTGTCCAATTTCTCACAAAAATGCTCTGACGAAGGGGAAAAGTTCATTGACATTTTGCGAACCTTCATTTTATAGTGCGGTGATCTGACAGCTGTAATATTGCGACGATATGACTGTTTTAATGCCGTAATTGTTCAGTGATTGGTCAAATTTGCAAACCCTCGCAAAATATGCTGGAAATTGTAGATTTTTCAACAACAAAAAAATGCAATCGCAGAATCACCCAAAATCGATGAGGGGTGATTCTCTCCAGATATCTCTCCAGATATCCTGTCAAGCCTAAACAAATCCTCCCTCTCACATGCAGGGTGGAAGGAAACATGGAAGACCCACTGTATACTCTTTATCAGGAATAGTCTTGGAAAAACCAGGAAAAACTCTAGGGATTGCAGTAGTTCCTCGTCCCATATTCATTCCTCGTCCCACTACCTCATTGAAGAGTATCTTAAATAACTCTCACAGCTCCTCCAACATTGTAAATGGTGAGGTGATTTTACTGTATGTATGGTGTACAGACCTTAACTCAACACCTAGTAACCTCGTCAAGAGGTTCGACCTCAACACCTAGTAACCTCAACACCTAGCAACCTCGTCAAGAGGTTCGACCTCAACACCTAGCGACCTCGTCAAGAGGTTCGACCTCAACACCTAGCGACCTCGTCAAGAGGTTCGGATCTCTTGGCGTAACGGCAAAGGTGTTGGGTTGACAGATGCTGGACTTGGGTTTGAGTCCTGGTCGGGGCAACAACCCCGAAACTCGCTACGATATTGACATATAAGAGGGTAATCAACACATTACGTATCACTACATGAATATAGAGTTAATGTAGCAGGAGTTTTCAGATCAAAGCCTCAGTGAAAATTCACACAGTATAAATACACAAATACACACACCCAGTGATTAAAACACTTATCTGCCTTGGAGCTATAGAACAAACAGCAGTTGGTGTTGTGTTATCTTAATGTAGGAAAGACAGAGGACATCTGCCTTGGGGTTATAGAGGAAACTGCAGGTAGAGTTGTGTTATCTTAATGTAGGAAAGACAGAGGACATCTGCCTTGGGGTTATAGAGGAAACTGCAGGTAGAGTTGTGTTATCTTAATGTAGGAAAGACAGAGGACATCTGCCTTGGGGTTATAGAGGAAACTGCAGGTAGAGTTGTGTTATCTTAATGTAGGAAAGACAGAGGACATCTGCCTTGGGGTTATAGAGGAAACAGCAGGTAGAGTTGTGTTATCTTAATGTAGAGTGTTGATTTGGCTCTGGTGTGTTTTACAGACGGTAAAACATTGTGGGTTTTACAGATGGTAAAACATGGTGGGTTTTACAGACGGTAAAACATGGTGGGTTTTACAGACGGTAAAACATGGTGGGTTTTACAGACGGTAAAACATGGTGGGTTTTACAGACGGTAAAACATGGTGGGTTTTACAGACGGTAAAACATGGTGGGTTTTACAGACGGTAAAACATGGTGGGTTTTACAGACGGTAAAACATGGTGGGTTTTACAGACGGTAAAACATGGTGGGTTTATAGACGGTAAAACACGGTGGGTTTTATAGACGGTAAAACACGGTGGGTTTTATAGACGGTAAATCATGGTGAGTTTATAGACAGTAAAACATGGTGGGTTTTACAGACGGTAAAACACGGTGGGTTTTATAGACGTTAAATCATGGTGGGTTTATAGACGGTAAAACATGGTGGGTTTTATAGACGGTTAAACATGGTGGGTTTTATAGACGGTAAAACACGGTGGGTTTATAGACGGTAAAACACGGTGGGTTTATAGACGGTAAAACACGGTGGGTTTATAGACGGTAAAACATGGTGGGTTTTACAGACGGTAAAACATGGTGGGTTTTACAGACGGTAAAACATGGTGGGTTTTACAGACGGTAAAACATGGTGGGTTTTACAGACGGTAAAACATGGTGGGTTTTACAGGCGGTAAAACATGGTGGGGTTATAGACGGTAAAACATGGTGGGTTTTATAGACGGTTAAACATGGTGTGTTTATAGACGGTAAAACATGATGAGTTTATAGACGGTAAAACATGGTGGGTTTATAGACGGTAAAACATGGTGGGTTTATAGACGGTAAAACATGGTGGGTTTATAGACGGTAAAACATGGTGGGTTTACAGACGGTAAAACATGGTGGGTTTATAGACGGTAAAACATGGTGGGTTTATAGACGGTAAAACATGGTGGGTTTATAGACGGTAAAACATGGTGAGTTTTATAGACGGTAAAACACGGTGGGTTTATAGAAGGTAAAACATGGTGTGTTTATAGACGGTTAAACACGGTGGGTTTATAGACTGTAAAACATGGTGGGTTTATAGAAGGTAAAACATGGTGGGTTTATAGACTGTAAAACATGGTGGGTTTATAGACGGTAAAACATGGTGGGTTTATAGACTGTAAAACATGGTGGGTTTATAGACGGTTAAACACGGTGGGTTTTATAGACGGTAAAACACGGTGGGTTTATAGACGGTTAAACATGGTGGGTTTATAGACGGTAAAACATGGAAAACATGAATATGAATGACACACGGCCTGTTTCAATCCGAAATGCTCATTAAACTGAAATTCCAGCTCTGTGTTCTGTTCACCCACCCAAAATCTAGCCTAAATGGCACCCTATTCCCTATGTAGTGCACTACTTTTGACCAGAGCCCTATGGTACCCTATTCCTTATATAGTGCCCTACTTTTGACCAGAGCCCTATTCCCTATATAGTGCCCTACTTTTGACCAGAGCCCTATGGTACCCTATTCCTTATATAGTGCACTACTTTTGACCAGAGCCCTATTCCCTATATAGTGCCCTACTTTTGACCAGAGCCCTATTCCCTATGTAGTGCACTACTTTAGACCAGAGCCCTCTTGGGAATAGGATGCCAGTTGAGACGCACCCTGTCTGTGTGGTCTGACTGAGGCATTAATCAAAGAGAGCTGTTACAAAAAGAATGTTTTTACATTTCAAATTTCTAACAGAATGTCAAAGGCTACTCTGTTCTGGTTGTGTTGGAGGGGGACTGACGTGCTGCCGTTTACCGGCTGCCAGACAAAAGCTTAAATGGCAACAAGCTGACTCAAATAACACATGGGTGTCAGGAATGTCTTTACTGCATGGAAACCCGTCATTACAAGGAATGTGATGTTACAGAGACCAATAGTAATGGCGTCTTTTTGTAGGCACACTAAATACGCCATGGTTTGTTGGACAAAGTCTATGGGGAAATGAATGGAGTTTTTGTAGGGTTTTAGGATAAACGCTGAAAATAAGGTTTTCAGCATGTTTTGTTCTTCATCAGTTAATATCCCTTTTTTGTGAAATTAGAAGCATTTATGTCATTAAAAAAAAGCACATAAAGGCTTCATAATTCTCATAGAACAAAATGTATAAGATCTCCTAAACCGGTGTTAACCTCAAACCTTATGACATCAAACGTTATGTTTATCCCAAAAACACTTCTTTCCCCATTAATTTCACCCAGAGGAATGGCTGAACAAATCAGAGGTAACTAATTTCCAGGTTTTGGGACTACAAGCTGGCAAGCTCTATAGGGTGGACGTGGTATGGCCAACCAGTTCACAACCCTGAGTTACGGCCAACCAGTTCACAACCCTGAGTTACGGCCAACCAGTTCACAACCCTGAGTTACGGCCAACCAGTTCACAACCCTGAGTTACGGCCAACCAGTTCACAACCCTGAGTTACGGCCAACCAGTTCACAACCCTGAGTTACGGCCAACCAGTTCACAACCCTGAGTTACGGCCAACCAGTTCACAACCCTAAGTTACGGCCAACCAGTTCACAACCCTGAGTTATGTTGTGCCAATGGACTATATACAGGAACATATTGTCTGAGTGCTTGCATAACATTGAAGGTTATATATACATTATGAGTGTGCAGCACAGTAGAGGGCCAGACATGTGGAAAGGACAATGTTATGTTCGCTATGTAGTCTACCCTGTCATTGATAAAGAACAAGTCTATGTAACCTACCCTGTCACTGATAAAGAACAAGTCTATGTATCCTACCCTGTCATTAGTTATACCAGGCTATATACTGTAGTTATCTAGTTATACCAGGCTATATACTTTAGTTATACTGAGTTATACCAGGCTATATACTGTAGTTATGCTGAGTTATACCAGGCTATATACTGTGGTTATATTGAGTTATACCAGGCTATATACTGTAGTTATCTAGTTATACTGAGTTATACCAGGCTATATACTGTAGTTATACTGAGTTATACCAGGCTATATACTGTAGTTATACTGAGTTATACCAGGCTATACACTGTAGTTATCTAGTTGTACTGAGTTATACCAGGCTATATACTGTAGTTATACTGAGTTATACCAGGCTATATACTGTAGTTATACTGAGTTATACCAGGCTATACACTGTAGTTATCTAGTTGTACTGAGTTATACCAGGCTATATACTGTAGTTATTCTGAGTTATACCAGGCTGTATACTGTAGTTATCTAGTTATACTGAGTTATACCAGGCTATATACTGTAGTTATCCAGTTATGCTGAGTTATACCAGGCTATATACTGTAGTTATACTGAGTTATACCAGGCTATATACTGTAGTTATACTGAGTTAGACCAGGCCATATACTGTAGTTATACAGTTATACTGAGTTATACCAGGCCATATACTGTAGTTATCCAGTTATCCTGAGTTATACTATCGTTGACAGACACATACCAGGCTATATACTGTAGTTTTACTGAGCTAGACCAGACACATACCAGGCTATATATTGTAGTTATCTAGTTATACTGAGTTAGACCAGACACATACCAGGCTATATACTGTCGTTATACCAGACACATACCAGGCTATATACTGTAGTTATCTAGTTATACTATCGCATGGAGGAATGGGCCAAAATACCAGCAACAGTGTGTGAAAACCTTGTGAAGACTTACAGAAAACGTTTGACCTCTGTCATTGCCAACAAAGGGTATTATAACAAAGTATTGAGATAAACTTTTGTTATTGACCAAATACTTATTTTCCACCATATTTTGCAAATAAATATATTAAAAATCCTACAATGTGATTTTCTGGATTTCTTTTTCTCATTTTGTCTGTCATAGTGGAAGTGTACCTATGATGAAAATTACAGGCCTCTCTCATCTTTTTAAGTGGGAGAACTTGCACAATTGGTGGCTGACTAAATACTTTTTTGCCCCACTGTACAAGTACACCCCCTAGACATGACACTATTCTATCTCCTGTTTCTGTAGTGAGGCAGCTAGATGTACAAGTACACCCCCTAGACATGACACTAGTCTATCTCCTGTTTCTGTAGCGTGAGGCAGCTAGATGTACAAGTACACCCCCTAGACATGACACTAGTCTATCTCCTGTTTCTGTAGCGTGAGGCAGCTAGATGTACAAGTACACCCCCTAGACATGACACTAGTCTATCTCCTGTTTCTGTAGCGTGAGGCAGCTAGATGTACAAGTACACCCCCTAGACATGACACTAGTCTATCTCCTGTTTCTGTAGCGTGAGGCAGCTAGATGTACAAGTACACCCCCTGGACAGGACACTAGTCTATCTCCTGTTTCTGTAGCGTGAGGCAGCTAGATGTACAAGTACACCCCCTGGACAGGACACTAGTCTATGTCCTGTTTCTGTAGCGTGAGGCAGCTAGATGTACAAGTACACCCCCTAGACATGACACTAGTCTATCTCCTGTTTCTGTAGCGTGAGGCAGCTAGATGTACAAGTACACCCCCTAGACATGACACTAGTCTATCTCCTGTTTCTGTAGCGTGAGGCAGCTAGATGTACCAGTACACCCCCTAGACATGACACTAGTCTATCTCCTGTTTCTGTAGCGTGAGGCAGCTAGATGTACAAGTACACCCCCTAGACATGACACTAGTCTATCTCCTGTTTCTGTAGCGTGAGGCAGCTAGATGTACAAGTACACCCCCTGGACATGACACTAGTCTATCTCCTGTTTCTGTAGCGTGAGGCAGCTAGATGTACAAGTACACCCCCTGGACATGACACTAGTCTATCTCCTGTTTCTGTAGCGTGAGGCAGCTAGATGTACCAGTACACTCCCTGGACAGGACACTAGTCTATCTCCTGTTTCTGTAGCGTGAGGCAGCTAGATGTACAAGTACACCCCCTAGACATGACACTAGTCTATCTCCTGTTTCTGTAGCGTGAGGCAGCTAGATGTACAAGTACACCCCCTTGACATGACACTAGTCTATCTCCTGTTTCTGTAGCGTGAGGCAGCTAGATGTACAAGTACACCCCCTAGACATGACACTAGTCTATCTCCTGTTTCTGTAGCGTGAGGCAGCTAGATGTACAAGTACACCCCCTAGACATGACACTAGTCTATCTCCTGTTTCTGTAGTGAGGCAGCTAGATGTACAAGTACACCCCCTAGACATGACACTAGTCTATCTCCTGTTTCTGTAGCGTGAGGCAGCTAGATGTACAAGTACACCCCCTAGACATGACACTAGTCTATCTCCTGTTTCTGTAGCGTGAGGCAGCTAGATGTACAAGTACACCCCCTAGACATGACACTAGTCTAACTCCTGTTTCTGTAGCGTGAGGCAGCTAGATGTACAAGTACACCCCCTTGACATGACACTAGTCTATCTCCTTAATGCAAAGAAGCATTGGGTCCTATTTTTTTTTTTTACAGTCTTTGGTATGACTCTGCCGGCGATCGAACTTCCAACCTTCCAATCTCAGGGCAGACAATCTAACCACAAGGCCACTGAGTTAGTTGGTTGTGTTGACTAGGGTTGGGGTCAATTCCATTTTAATTCCAGTCAGTTCAGAAAGTAAACCAATTTCCAATTTAAAAATGTTCTTATTCAAACGCATTGAAGAGAATTGAAATTTCACTGTACCTCCTGAATTGTGAAATTCAAATGGAATTCACCCCAACCCTGGTGTTGACTTGACTGTCTAAGTGTAGGCCACATGTGTAACGATCTTTGTTGGGAGAAAGAGAGGAGGACCAAAGCGCAAAGTGTTCATGATGAATATTTAATGAAACAAACTGAACACTGAAATACAAAACAATAAAGTGAACGAACGAAAACCGAAAAAGTTCCGTGTGGAACAAACAAAACACAATAGAAAACAACCTCCCTAAATATGGTTCCCAATCAGAGACAACGACAAACACCTGCCTCTGATTGAGAACCATATCAGGCCAAACGAAAAAACCCAACATAGAAAAACAAACATAGATAACCCACCCAAGTCACGCCCTGACCATACTAAAACAAAGAAATAACAAAAGAACTAAGGTCAGAATGTGACAACATGAGGTTATCTCTGTGTGTTAGGTAGGACAGTAGTTCTGAAACACATTCAACGTTATATAAGCTTTAAAACTACATTTCCTCTCTGCACAATGGCAAAATTTGTAGTTCAGGAAATGACAGTACCGTGAGAGAGTATTTCCCTTTCTAATTTTCTCCACTTTTGCATATTACATGATCAGATTTTCAACCAAAACCTAATATTAGATAAAGGGAACCTCAGCGAACAAATAACACAACAATGACATACTTATTTTAATTTATTCCATAAACAAAGTTATGCAAAACCCAAACCCGTCTTTGTGAAAAGTAATTGACACCTTACACTCAATAACTGGTTGTTCCACCTTTAGCTGCAATGACTTCAACCAAACACTTCCTGTAGTTGTTGATCAGTCTCTCACGTCACTGTGGAGGAATTTCGTCCCACTCTTCCATGCACAACTGCTGTAACTCAGCAACATTTGTGGGTTCACAAGCATGAACGGCTCGTTTCAAGTCCTGCCACAACATCTCAATTGGGATTAGGTTTGGACTTTTAATTAGGCCATTCCAACACTTCAAATGTGTTGCTTTTTAGACATTTTCATGTGGACTTGATTGTGTGTTTTGAATCATTGTCTTGCTGCAAGACCCAGCTGCGCTTCAGCCCACAGACGGATGGCCTGACATTCTCCTGTAGAATTATCTGATACAGAGCAGAATTCATGGTTCCTTCTATTAAGGCAAGTCATCCAGGTCCTGTATGAGGTTATCTCAGCGATACTGTGCATTCGGAAAGTATTCAGACCCTTTGACATTTTTCACATTTTGTTACGTTACAGCCTTATCTTAAGATTGATGAAATCATTTTTTCCCCTCATCAATCTACACAATACCCCATAATGACAAAGCGAAAACAGTTTTTTAAAACATTTTTGCACATTTATTAAAAATAAAACACTGAAATACCTAATATACATAAGTATTCAGACCCTTTGCGATGAGACTCCAAATTGAGCTCAGATGCATCCTGTTTCCATGGCTCATCCTTGAGATGTTTCTATAACTACATTGGAGTCCACCTGTGGTTTGAAATGATTCGGACAGGCACACACCTGTCTATATAAGGTCCCACAGTTGACAGTTCATGTCAGAGCAGTAAATGTCCGTAGAGCTCCTTTGACAGCTCTTCGGTCTTGGCCATAGTGGAGTTTGGAGTGTGACTGTTTGAGGTTGTGGACAGGTGTCTTTTATACTGATAACAAGTTCAAACAGGTGCCATTAATACAGGTAACGAGTGGAGGACAGAGGAGCCTCTTAAAGAAGAAGTTACAGGTCTGTGAGAGCCAGAAATCTTGCTTGTTTGTAGGTGACCAAATACTTATTTTCCACCATAATTTGCAAATAAATTCATAAAAAATCCTACAATGTGATTTTCTGGATTTTTTTCCCTCATTTTGTCTGTCATAGTTGAAGTGTACCTATGATGAAAATAACAGGCCTCTCTCATCTTTTTAAGTGGGAGAACTTGCACAATTGGTGGCTGACTAAATACTTTTTTGCCCCACTGTATTTAAAAAAAATCTATTTTAGAATAAGGCTGTAAAGTAACACAATGTTGAAAAAGTCAAATGGTTTGAACACTTCCCGAATGCACTGAACATGTTTAACTTCGAGAGATCAGCAGTTTGGTGCTCTATTCATACAGGAGAGATCAGCAGTTTGGTGCTCTATTCATATAGGAGAGATCAGCAGTTTGGTGCTCTATTCATATAGGAGAGATCAGCAGTTTGGTGCTCTATTCATATAGGAGAGATCAGCAGTTTGGTGCTCTATTCATACAGGAGAGATCAGCAGTTTGGTGCTCTATTCATATAGGAGAGATCAGCAGTTTGGTGCTCTATTCATACAGGAGAGATCAGCAGTTTGGTGCTCTATTCATATAGGAGAGATCAGCAGTTTGGTGCTCTATTCATATAGGAGAGATCAGCAGTTTGGTGCTCTATTCATACAGGAGAGATCAGCAGTTTGGTGCTCTATTCATACAGGAGAGATCAGCAGTTTGGTGCTCTATTCATACAGGAGAGATCAGCAGTTTGGTGCTCTATTGATATAGGAGAGATCAGCAGTTTGGTGCTCTATTCATTTAGGAGAGATCAGCAGTTTGGTGCTCTATTCATACAGGAGAGATCAGCAGTTTGGTGCTCTATTCATATAGGAGAGATCAGCAGTTTGGTGCTCTATTCATATAGGAGAGATCAGCAGTTTGGTGCTCTATTCATATAGGAGAGATCAGCAGTTTGGTGCTCTATTCATACAGGAGAGATCAGCAGTTTGGTGCTCTATTCATATAGGAGAGATCAGCAGTTTGGTGCTCTATTCATACAGGAGAGATCAGCAGTTTGGTGCTCTATTCATACAGGAGAGATCAGCAGTTTGGTACTCTATTCATACAGGAGAGATCAGCAGTTTGGTGCTCTATTCATACAGGAGAGATCAGCAGTTTGGTGCTCTATTCATATAGGAGAGATCAGCAGTTTGGTGCTCTATTCATATAGGAGAGATCAGCAGTTTGGTGCTCTATTCATACAGGAGAGATCAGCAGTTTGGTGCTCTATTCATACAGGAGAGATCAGCAGTTTGGTGCTCTATTCATATAGGAGAGATCAGCAGTTTGGTGCTCTATTCATACAGGAGAGATCAGCAGTTTGGTGCTCTATTCATACAGGAGAGATCAGCAGTTTGGTGCTCTATTCATATAGGAGAGATCAGCAGTTTGGTTCTCTATTCATATAGGAGAGATCAGCAGTTTGGTGCTCTATTCATACAGGAGAGATCAGCAGTTTGGTGCTCTATTCATACAGGAGAGATCAGCAGTTTGGTGCTCTATTCATACAGGAGAGATCAGCAGTTTGGTGCTCTATTCATACAGGAGAGATCAGCAGTTTTGTGCTCTATTCATATAGGAGAGATCAGCAGTTTGGTGCTCTATTCATATAGGAGAGATCAGCAGTTTGGTGCTCTATTCATACAGGAGAGATCAGCAGTTTGGTGCTCTATTCATACAGGAGAGATCAGCAGTTTGGTGCTCTATTCATACAGGAGAGATCAGCAGTTTGGTGCTCTATTCATACAGGAGAGATCAGCAGTTTGGTGCTCTATTCATATAGGAGAGATCAGCAGTTTGGTGCTCTATTCATATAGGAGAGATCAGCAGTTTGGTGCTCTATTCATACAGGAGAGATCAGCAGTTTGGTGCTCTATTCATATAGGAGAGATCAGCAGTTTGGTGCTCTATTCATACAGGAGAGATCAGCAGTTTGGTGCTCTATTCATACAGGAGAGATCAGCAGTTTGGTACTCTATTCATACAGGAGAGATCAGCAGTTTGGTGCTCTATTCATACAGGAGAGATCAGCAGTTTGGTGCTCTATTCATATAGGAGAGATCAGCAGTTTGGTGCTCTATTCATATAGGAGAGATCAGCAGTTTGGTGCTCTATTCATACAGGAGAGATCAGCAGTTTGGTGCTCTATTCATACAGGAGAGATCAGCAGTTTGGTGCTCTATTCATATAGGAGAGATCAGCAGTTTGGTGCTCTATTCATACAGGAGAGATCAGCAGTTTGGTGCTCTATTCATACAGGAGAGATCAGCAGTTTGGTGCTCTATTCATACAGGAGAGATCAGCAGTTTGGTGCTCTATTCATATAGGAGAGATCAGCAGTTTGGTTCTCTATTCATATAGGAGAGATCAGCAGTTTGGTGCTCTATTCATACAGGAGAGATCAGCAGTTTGGTGCTCTATTCATACAGGAGAGATCAGCAGTTTGGTGCTCTATTCATACAGGAGAGATCAGCAGTTTGGTGCTCTATTCATACAGGAGAGATCAGCAGTTTGGTGCTCTATTCATATAGGAGAGATCAGCAGTTTGGTGCTCTATTCATATAGGAGAGATCAGCAGTTTGGTGCTCTATTCATACAGAAGAGATCAGCAGTTTGGTGCTCTATTCATACAGGAGAGATCAGCAGTTTGGTGCTCTATTCATACAGGAGAGATCAGCAGTTTGGTGCTCTATTCATACAGGAGAGATCAGCAGTTTGGTGCTCTATTCATATAGGAGAGATCAGCAGTTTGGTGCTCTATTCATACAGGAGAGATCAGCAGTTTGGTGCTCTATTCATATAGGAGAGATCAGCAGTTTGGTGCTCTATTCATACAGGAGAGATCAGCAGTTTGGTGCTCTATTCATATAGGAGAGATCAGCAGTTTGGTGCTCTATTCATATAGGAGAGATCAGCAGTTTGGTGCTCTATTCATACAGGAGAGATCAGCAGTTTGGTGCTCTATTCATACAGGAGAGATCAGCAGTTTGGTGCTCTATTCATACAGGAGAGATCAGCAGTTTGGTGCTCTATTGATATAGGAGAGATCAGCAGTTTGGTGCTCTATTCATTTAGGAGAGATCAGCAGTTTGGTGCTCTATTCATACAGGAGAGATCAGCAGTTTGGTGCTCTATTCAT